>NC_068567.1:25644298-25953852 GCF_025698545.1 Gossypium raimondii | reverse complement strand
GTTCAGTCCAAGAATCGACTAAACGATAGCTCTGATACTAATAAATGTAACACCCCTAACCTGTATCCGTCATCAGAATAGGGTTACAGAGTATTACTAGAGGTAGATGTACAAAAAAACAAAATTTTGAGCATTTCATAACATACCAATTTTCATATAAAAAAATCAGTCAAAATAATTCATATTGTCCTATATACAAGCCCTCGAGGCTCAAAATATGCATTAGAAACTAGTCAGGACTAAATCGAAAACTCATAGAATTTTTTGGGAAACATTGAAAATTTTCAAAGCTATAGGGGTCACACGACCGTGTGGCTAGGCCGTGTGACTCACACGGCCAAGAGACACACCTGTGTCTTAGGCCATGTGGGCATTCGAAATAGGGACACACGGATACGTCCCAGCCTGTGTCCATGCCCTTGTAACTCACTGACTTGGGCCATACGGCCAAGCCACACGCCCATATACTAGGCCGTGTATCCTTCGAAGTAGATAAAGCAAAGGTAGATGTTATTGAGAAACTCCCACCTCTAATATTTGTAAAGGGTGTTAGGAGCTTTTTGGGCACGTCGGTTTCTATTGAACATTCATCAAGGACTTTTCCAAATTTGCTAAAATTTTATGAAAATTATTGGAGATGGTCATGACATTTAAATTTGATGAGGAGTGCTTAAGAGCTTTCAACGATTTGAAGAGTTGGTTAGTCTCGGCACCCATAATAGTCACACCAGACTGGGATTTGCCGTTTGAATTAATGTGTGACACAAGAGACTTTGCGATCAAAGCTGTCATGGGCCGGCGAAGGAACAATGTTTTTCATCCCATCTACAATGCGAGTCGGACTCTGACAGGAGCTCAACTGAATTACACGGTAACAAAAAAAGAGTTCCTTGCTATGGTGTTTGCTTTTGACAAGTTTCAATATTATCTTGTAGGTACCAAAGTGATTGTTTATACAGACCATTTGACAATTAAGTATTTACTTGCCAAGAAAGATGCTAAGCCGAGACTGATCCGATGGGTACTCCTACTTCAAGAATTCGATCTAGAAATTCAAGATCGAAAGGGAGTGGAAAACTAAGTAGCAGAACACTTGTCCATATTGGAGCCACAAGAAGGGAACTCTCTTATACCAATTCGAGAGACGTTTCCAAATGAACACATATTGAAGGTAAATCATGTCCATAATACCCCTTGGTTTGCTGATATTGCTAACTTTTTAGCTTGTGGTTTGATGCCGATTGATAAGACATATCATTAAAAGAAAAAGTTTCTTCACGATGTAAAGTACTATTTTCGGGAAGAACCGTATTTGTTTAAAAAGTGTGCAGATCAAATGATCAGGAGATGTGTGGCAGAAGATAAGTACATAAAATTTTATACCATTATCACTTAGCTCCGAGTGTGGGACACTTCGGAGGTACATGTACTGTAGCCAAGGTATTGCAAGCCGGATTCTTTTGGCCAACACTATTCAAATATGCATATGCTTACGTAAAGAGCTGTGATTGATGTCAAAGGGTCAAAAATGTCACCAACAGAAATGAGATGCCTCGAACAAACATCATTGAGGTAGAATTATTCGATGTTTAGGGTATTAACTTTCTCGGTCCTTTCGCACCGCCTTTTGGTCACAAGTACATATTAGTAGCAGTAGACTATATGTTTAAGTGGGTTGAGGCAGAGGCATATCCGACAAACGATGCTAAGGCTGTAATAAAATTTTTGCAGAAACATGTGTTCACAAGGTTTGGAACCCCAAGAGCCATCATCAGTGATGAAGGGTCCCATTTTGTGAACTAGTGGTTGAAATGGTTATTAGATAAACATGGAGTGAAACACAAAGTCGCTACAGCTTACCATCCGCAGATGAATGGGCAAGCTAAACTGGCAAACAAGGAGATCAAAGGCATACTTGAGAAGGTAGTTTTCTCGAACTGAAGAGATTGGTCCAAAATATTGGATGATGCTTTATGGGCTTACAGGACAACATACAAGACACCTTTAGGGATGTCAACCTATAGGTTAGTCTTTGGGAAAGCCTGGCATCTACCCTTGGAGTTAGAACACAAAGCTTACTGGGCTCTCCAACGACTCAACTTGGATCTTAAAAGTGCCAAGGAGAAACGGATGCTTTAACTTAACGAGTTAGAAGAATTCTGAATGTCTTCATACGAGAATGCCAAATTACTTAAGGAGAGACTCTACAAATGGCATGACAAGCACATTTGAGTTCGAGAATTTGAAGCAAGTTAGCAAGTCTTGTTATTCAATTCCAGATTAAGGTTCTTTCTAGGTAAGTTAAAATCACATTGGTCTAGTCCATTTATGATTCATCGAGTCTATCCATACGGAGTTGTTGAACTTTAAAGTAAAGGAGGTAATTTTGAGTTAATGCTCAACGCTTGAAACATTACTGGGGAGATAAAGTTGAATGAAATCAAATCTCGTTCATTTTATCAAATATTTAATTTTCTTGTTCTTCTATTTGAATAAATTATTTAGGGTATATTTTCAGAATTAGTTTGTTTAAATAAATTTTTTCTAGGAGATTGGAACTTAAGCTAGATCGCTTGTGACCTCTCCAATCTTTCCTGGGAATTGATTTTAACATAATTCCCAAAAATATTATTCCCTAAATGATAAAATGAATTTTTCGTTTTCCAAATAAAAGGGTCAATTTTGATCAAAGTTTTATGTTGCAACTCAATTTTGAATTTTGATTAAGTCTAGGAACTTAATTGAATTATTTTAAAAATTTGGTTGCTCTTTTTGTAAATATTAAAAATTAGATGCCTTTTTGTAAATATTTTCAAAAAGCATCTAGAATAAATGTTTTAGTTCAATAAAAAAGAAAATAAGAAAAGATGATAATTACTAATATATAATTATATCCATTATAATATATATTAATTATTATCACTTTATTTAGAGTTAGGATTAGTTTTAATTTAATCATATTTTACTCGATAAGTTTTATCTTAATAAATTAATAGCAAATAATAATTTAATATGCATTATATTAATTATTAATTGTTATTTTCTTTGAGTAGAATTAGAACTTAGAATTTTTAAGAATTTTACTCTAGCTCCTACTCCTCTCTCTATAAATTCCACCCATCTATTCTTTTTTTTTTCATTCATACACCATTCCTTCAAAACACCAATACCCTTAAGTGCCGAAACTTCCTAACAATTCCCTAGCCACAGCATCGCCCAGTTGATCGGTCAGCAGCACCCAATGTGCACCCAGATTAGGCCTGCTCAACGATCCGCACGCTGCTCACATCCATCCCCTGCTGCGCGTTGCTACCTTGCATACTCGAGCGGAACACCACCCTTTCACACATCCTTAGCCAAAAACCCCTCAACCTATTTTAATTTTCCATATTTTGATTCAAAATTATTTTTCTTAAGAGCTCTTAATTTTTACAAAAAAGGTGGTAAGACCAATTTTCTCCTAAATTTTAATTTAATTATCTAATTTTTTAATTTATTGAATTATTAATATTTTATATTAATTAAATTTCTGAGAAAATAATTGTTACCATCTTACGATCAGGTTAATCATGCCTCGCTAGAGAACTCGTGCATCTGCCCAAATTAACGAATCACAGAACAAGTTCCACTGTAAAGAAGCCAAAGCAAGATACGAGAGTATCTTCAAGAATCAATAGTTGCATCCAGAGAAAGGTTTCACATTGAAAGAAAGAAACTATATTGGTTTTATGGCTCATATTCGTCAGGTTGTTGAAACTCTCAATTGGGAGTTGTTTTGTGAGAAGAGACCTAGTTTGGATGAGGAGTTAGTACACGAATTCTCTGCGAATTTAACCTCAAGCGAGTTGACGGATGTTCCAGTTCATGAAATCAAGGTACTAATAACTTCAAACTCTATTAATGAGTTCTTTGAATTGCCTGATTTCGAAAATGATGAATATTCCTCCTTGATAAGTAATATAGAGTCTGAAAATTTGTAAGAAATTCTCGAGGAACTTACAGTTTCAAGTTCTAAGTGGACTGTGTCAAAGCAAGGAATCCACACTTGTCGAAGAGAATATTTGATACCAGTCGCAAAGGTATGGTTTTAATTCATCCGATTCAGCCTTATGCCTAGCTCATATGGGACTATAATCTCATTAGAGCGAATGGTCTTATTATACTCGATTTTAACTGGGAAGACCATTGATGTGGGAAAAATCATCCTGAGGGAAATGCAAAATTGTGTCGTTAGATGTTCAAATTCTTGCCCAACTTACTTTCCCTTTACGATAACAATTCTGTGCTTGAAAGCTAAAATTCTTGCAAACGTAAAGAAGACAGGTTATAGCCAGGGCACAATCACAGATTGGGACCTCTATCGAATAGTTGGAGACTCTGTTCTACAGCAATGAGTTGAAGAAAGTGAGGATCCCAAAAAAGAAGAAGAGGAAGATCCCACAGATATCGAGCCAGTGCAATCGGCTGAAGTCCCTAATAAGATGGAACCAATGGAACCAAAAGCTGAACCTGATATCGAGACTTCAATGTTCAGAACTCAACCGCCTCGCCCAGATCTTTGAGATGAGCTGTCAAAGTTATTGGACATAATACAACATATGCAGTGGCAATAACAAGCTTACTTGAAATACTCAAAAATAAGGGATGACTCGATGAGAAGTGCTCTTACAAAAATTTACAATGACTGATTTATTTTTGTGCCTGAGTTTCCAGATTACATATTTGAACCATGGATCCGATTATCGAAAAAGGAGTGAAGCGATTCATGAGAGGACAATAATGATGGAGCAAAAGATGAGTCGAATTTAGAAGGATCTGCAAATAAATAAAGAAGGGATCTCAACTTTATTTTATTTATGTTCTTAGGTTATTTTAGGATAAAGTTCATTAGGAATTTTTGCATAGTAAAACGAGAGATGGAAATCATTAATAAAATTGAACAAGTCGCGAAGTATAAAGTGTGGCAATAGATATATACATGTCTAGGATTGGATTTAGAAAGAGCTTGGTACTTAAGCAGTCAAATTGACTCACCTTCTTTTTTCTAGAATCCTACCTGGTGTATAGTATCTATTCACTTTATACAAAGAGGACGTTGTTCATTTTAAGTAGGGGGACCGAAAATTGAAATTATTTCCACTCAGAATAAATAGTTCTTTTAATTATGATTAGGATATATTTTGTTCAATAATTTGAAATTTTGTTAAGTATTCTAAACTTCAGTATAAATAAAGTTCTATTATTTCAATCAATTGTTATGTTAGCTGAATAATGATATAAATGTACTTTTAATAAAGCATACAAATCGTACCATAAAATTTTTAGTTCCTTAAGAAAGGTAGGCATGCATGAAAGTTTAAGTCTCTAGAATTGACTTAGTAGTTTCTTGAGGCGAAATCATAGGAATCATGGAATGTTAAAAATGATTAACGCAACTCTTGTTTGGACCATTTGAGCCTTTCAAGCCAGCCTTGATGAAATTTTATTCTTTGAAACCCAACTTTGAGACTATATGGTCTAATTTTATTTGAACCCTTGCAATATTTATCCATCACTTCTCTCTTAATTATCTTTAAATTGTCCCAAACACTAGACTCAGTACTATTCAGAATATTCTTTGAAAATAAGTTTGGGGGAGTTGAAAGAAGTATCAAATGCTCCAAAAATTGTAGTACATAAGTAAAATGCTAAAAAAAATAGCACATGTATTTGAAAGAAAATAGATGTACAAAGGAACATGTGAAAGCAAAGTAAGTTGGTGTATTGAGGAAAATTATTCCAAAGGTCTGATTGAAGCTGAGTCTAGGGTTTAAAAGCCTAAATTTATCTATCTTTTACCTACCTCTAGCCTAGCTACGTTACAACCTTTTTAAAGACCTATTGATTCAAGTTTTCTATGCTACCTACATTAGTGGAGAGAAATTGCTATGTTCAACATATGAAGGTAGAAGTTAAACTTAATGATTGTAGCTTAATCTTGAATAATAAAGTAAAATCAAATTGGTAAGGGTTAACATGTCTTGTTAAGGAGGCATTTAGTTTAATTGTGCTATCATAATAGTTGTTGAGATTAATTTGAACGATATGTATACGTAAGTAGCATTACTATAAAATTTCTTATTTTTGAGAATAAGTATATTAAATTCATAATTCTGGGAAGAATGTTATTCTGAAGGAATTTTTCAAAGGTGTTTTCTGAGTAATTCTTTTTAATTTGTTCTTTACTCAGGACGAGCAATGAATTAAGTTTGAGGGTGTGGAAACACGAAAATTTTCACATTTTTACATACCTTTTTTAACTTAAAATCATACAGTTTCGATAAAATTCTTGTCAAAAAATAATTAATTTTTACAAAATAATTAAAGTGCACTTAAAATATGAACACGTTGAATTTTAGTTAATTTTATAATTAATTTTGATGAATTTTGGTTATTTTCGACAGATTTGCACAAAGGGCGAAAAATGGCTCGGTAGACACTGCTAGAAGCACAAAAGCAAGAAGCAAATTGAAGTATCGAGGGGATCTAAATTTTAGCCTAAGACGGTTCAAAATTATATGTATTAATTCATAATATAATTAATTTTAATTTATATCCAATTTAATTTGGGTTAATAAATTAGTATTAATTAATTATGAAAAAGTGGTCTAGTTGAACTGAACTGAGTGAACTGAACCGACCAAGAAATGGACAGCCCAAAAACCGGCCCAAGAGCTGACCCAGATCAGCTTATTAGCTGATTAGTTAAGCTTGCAAAGAGGCCTTTTAAGACTTGTTCAAGTTGCATTCAAACCCCTCCACAATTGGTGGCTTTATAGATTTGCCCTAAGCCTAAATTAGCAAAGTTGAAACTATCAACCTTGCCACATGTGTGGCTGGCAAAGGGAGGGCTCTTTGGCTGATAATTTTAGCTATTTTTAGTAGCCTTCATCAGATATAAAAACCCCCTTAGGCTAGTCATTTTAGAAACACACCTCAAGCATTCACATCTTTCGTCTCTTCTCTCCACTTTCTCTCTTCTTTTCCATTCCAAAATTCCCTTACACTCTTGTCGATTTCTCCTCTTGGGAAAGGGGCATTCATCAGCTATTTGGAGAAGTAATTAAGTGTTCATTGCGGCCTTGGTCGACGAGGACAATGGAGAAGGAAGAACGAAGCAACTAGTCAAGCCACGGAAAAACACCGGATTTGATTCTTGTTCCCTATCTCTTTAAATTTTGTTGTTGTTATGTTGAACATATCTATGAATATTTATGTTGTTGGAATGGTTAATTTAATCAATTTATCTTGAATTTAATTTGTATTAGGTTGATTGCATTTCGTTTGTTAAAATTATTAAAATTGTGTTTATATTGTTATAGGCCTCGGTAAGATGCTTGATTAAGTAAAATCATGACTAAGTTATTCGTGTATTACAATTGTTAGGTAACTAATGAATTAATTATTTAAACGAATTGAAATTGTAATTAATGGACACAGTACTTAATTAGTGCATGTTTAATCATCTAAGGTAGCTGAGGGTTAGATTAGCAATGGTATCTGACGATACATTTACATTGCATAACTTGTGAGATTATTGCAATTAAACTGTTTCAAGGTAAGGATACTTTGTTACCTCACATAGTCTTTTTTTGTTCTTATTAAATTGAGTTAATTGTTTGAATTGACATAGGGATATGTACAAGAGATTATTTCGATTTAATAAGTATGTTTGTGCAATAACATAATTGCGTTTTAAGATTTGTTTAATCGGTTGAATTGACATAGGGATTTAGTCAATAGCTAAATGGAATTTGGTAGGTGAGTATGTTCATAAGTTAGCAAATTACCGAGTTGCCGTGAATTTATTCATAACAATATAAACATGAGTTCAATAATTCTAAGTTAAGAAATGTAATTAATCTAACACAATTTTGTCATCTTGATTAAAATCATATTTTGAAATCGTGCATTTGAGATTTATTTATTTGGTTCACTTAGTTTAAAATCTTAGTTTTTAATCACCCTCTTCAAACAAAATATTTTTCTTCAGTAAAGTGTTTTAAATAACATTCATTAATAATTTTTTCACAGTCCCTGTGGGTACGATAACTCGACATTTACTTGTCACTTTATTACTTGTTGCGATTATGTACACTTGCACATTTCCATCGTTCCAGCTATATAGGGTGTTTTGGTACAATATGACAATATCCTAACCAAGTTGACATGTATCTTTTTGTATAGTCAGAATGGTATGAAATTGCACACTTGTGAATTGTTTTGGTTTGTGAGTGAATTAAGTGTTATGATAGAATTGGATCAAAGTTTATATGTTTTAAATGTTCATCTTAAATTGAATTGTGGTGTCTATGAAGGCACATTGGTTGATTGTTTTTAGGTCATTAAAATGGTAAATTATGTTAAGTTGCTTGTGATCTCATTTGTGGTATGCTGTAAGATGATATTGGATTAGTAGTGTATGTTTTTAGTGTAGTAATACATAAGTTTAGATATGTTTGATGGTTTGTGATTGAGGTGCCTTATTGGCATATTGGTTGTATGGAATAATTGTATAGTGAATTGGTCATTTGATGCATGTTTTGGGTATGTTTTAATGTGTTGGTCATATATGCAAATTGGGTTTAGGTACATGCTTGAATTGGGTGAAAGGAATGAATTAATTTTGGTAAATTTCTTGTGCACACGGGCTAAGATACGGGCGTGTGTCTCAACTGTGTGTGACACACGGCCATTTGACACAGTCGTGTGTCTCAACTGTGTGTGACACACTGCCATTCGACATAGTCGTGTGTCCCATATAGGTTTTAAATGTTGCAAGTTCGGAAGTTACATGGCCTAGTATACGGCCTGGCTCACGGGCGTGTGGCTTAGCCATGTGACCCAAGTTAGAGAGTTACACGGGTATGGACACGGGTTGGGACAAGATCGTGTATCCCTATTTTGATTGTTACACAGACGTGTGAGTTACACGGCCTGGTCACACATCGGTGTGACCCCTGCAGTTTAAAAATTTCTATCTTTTTCTTCAATGTTTCAAATGATCTTGATTTAGTCCTAAATCATTTCTAAAGTGATTCTAAGGCCTCGAGGGCTCGATTGAAGGATGATATGCATGTTTATAAATTAATTATGCTATGTTTAATGAAATGTTTGAAAGTGAATGTTTTTAAGTTACTTTTATTTGGTAATGCTTTGTAACCCTATTTCAACGACGAATACGGGTTAGGGGTGTTATATTTAATGGTATTAGAGCTAATGTTTAGTTGATTCTAGGACTAACGCAGCAAAGTAAGGTTTAGTATATACATGCCACATATACCCTATGATAGTGTGATGCTTCTTATCCGTTCTAACATTTTATTTCTTATAGATTCAAGATGTCAGCTAAATCGAATTGAGCTACAGTTAATGAAGCTAAAAGTAATGTTCAAGATTTGAATCTCGAGGCAAGTAATAGTGCGCCTATTCCACAATCATTGGTGATGAGATGAAAATTATATTTATTGGAATGATGAACCAATGGTTCAACGAGTTCAAGCAAGCAAATCTTGCGTCTCCGCCACCTCCACCCCCTGTCGTGCCTTCCCCGGTACCCTTAAATATTCCAAACCCTATACCCACGACTGTTACTTGAGTATTTGTAGATAAAATTTAGAAATGTGGATCAGAAAAGTTCAAAGGTACGATAGATGATGATCCTTCAAAAGCTGAGTATTGGCTATTGAATACAAAGAGAGTTTTTGCAGAGTTATTGTGCTCCCTCGAAGATTGCTTGAGGTGTGTGGTGTATTTGAGTACGATGGTATCGGATGATCGGGTTAATTGGGATTTCATTCAGAATGAATTCAAGAAAAAGTATGTTAGTCGGTTGTTCATAGACGGAAAAAAGAAAGAATTTCTCGAGTTAAAATAAAAAACCTAAACTGTAGCCGAGTATGAACGTGAATTTGTGAAGTTAAGCAAGTATGCTCATAGCATCATATCCAATGAGGAAGAAATGTGTATCATATTTGAAGATGGGTTGAATGATGAGATCCGCATGGCTGTAGCAGCATTAAAGTTACGAAAATTTGTAGAACTTTCAGAGTGGGCTCAGAAAGTTGAAGAGATTTGTAAAAGCAAACGACAATTATATTCGAAATCTAGAGAATATAACAAAAGGGGGTCATTCAAGCTTGCTCAAACTTCTCCCTCGAAGAAATTTAGAAGTGACACTAGTCGATCAGCTGCTTCTGCAGAGTTCCTTGGTAAAGAGAAACGAGGCAAAATAATTTCCAATCAGTTAATTCTCTAATGGCTAGTCTTGAAAGTGTATGAAATGTTGAGAGAATCGTTCTGGTGTGTGATGAATGCAATAAAAGACATTTTGGAGAGTGTCGATCAAAATCGGGAGCTTGTTTCCATTGTGGGTCTATTGACCATGTTCTTCGTAACTGTCCAAAGAAGCAAAATGATTTTGAAAATCAATCAAATAAGCCTGAAGCAACTTCTCAGAGGGGTAGTGTAATACCTCGAAAATTTTTACAGTAATATATTATTTTTGATATAGTAAGGAAATAAAGTGACAAAAAGGAGAATTTTGAGTTATGACAACATTGGGAAGTATATTATGACATATTAATTCAAGAAAGGATTAAATTGTAAAAGTGAGAAAAGTTTTGTTACCCAATAGTAAATACTCAAAATTTGAGGGTTAAAATGTAAATATGAAAAAGTTGAAGGATCAATAGTGTAAATATTTTAATGGTGGAATAATCTAGAACCTAAGGAAAATGGATGAATTGGGACCAAATTGAATAGTTGAAGAATTATGAGGGACCAAATTGTAATTTTACCAAATTAAGTGATGACTCAAGGATGGAATTTTAGAAGATCTAAAGGGCAAAATGGTCAACTATAGGAGAGAAAAATCTAGAAAATAATGATGATGTTGGAGATATTTTAGATTAAATAAATAAATATTAGTTTATTATATTTTGATTTGATTTTTTTCTTAATGATATTTTATTATTTTATTTAGTGTATATATATTTGTGGAAAGAAAGATGGAAGCCATCATCCCACCATTTTTCCATGCATCAATGTGAGAAGAAGAGAGAAAGAAAGAAAGTTTTGCTTTCTTTACAATTTGGTCCTCACACCAAAAATTCACCATTTTCACTTAGAATTCAAAGAAATTTCCATAGCCACCAAGAGAGAAAATTGATAAGGACACTATGGGAGCTAGAATATCAAGTTAGATTCAAAAAATAGAGGTCAAAGGAGAGAGAAATCAAGTTAAAGATTGAAATCAATAGAGCAAGGTAAGAACATCAAGATTTCAATATATTTTCTAGTTTGATATTATTGAAAAAGTATGAAATTGATGTTAATGTAGGGTTTTATTATATAAGGTTCTATGTTCTTGATATGTTAGTGAAGAAAACTAAGAGAAAGTGATGGGGAATACTATAGAGAAATGGAATAAGGGTGTTATAAATTTAGTAATCAACATTTTGCACTAAAATAGTTTTGGATGAATGAGTAGGTTAAATTTGAAAACTCACCATAAATCATGTAAATTGAATTAGAGGATGAAAAATATGAAATTAAACCTTATTGAGTCTAGTTTCTCATAGAAGGAACAGTGTAATCAATGGAATTGTAAATTATGAGATATAATAAATTTTATGAGACAAGGTCGAATGAATTTGGGTTCTCCTGCTCGCATCTTTGAAAAATCATTAACAATTGTAAAAAAATATTATGAGTTATAATTTATATTATTAGAATCCTTAATAAGTCTATTTTAAAAGGAACAAACGAGAACATCATTCAATCTGTACAATGAGATAATTAATTTTAGTGAAGAAGGGTCAAAAGCACAAACAATGAGAACATGGATGAATTTAAAGAATAAACTGTACTTATTGGCTAAACAAAATTATAAAAATTTTATGGTAAGAATATATTGAGTCTAGTTTCAAATAAAATTTCTGGATCTCAATTCGAGTTCTGTAGCTTGAGATATAATTAATTTAGTGACTATAACTCAAGTGAATAACTTGTTATGAGTAAACAAGTAAATAGTGGTAATATATATATCAAGGATGTGGAATGGAGTGGAGGAGGAGGAAAATAATATATGTGAATATTCATCTAATATCATTTTATTTTAAAATAGCTAATTTACATGTTTTAGGTTCGTGGACTAAATTGAATAAAAGTAAAATTTTAAGGGTAATTTTGTAAAAATGTGAAAATGACCAAATTGCATGAAATGAATTGTTTTATCATTTAAATTAATAAATTTAATGAAATATTAATTTAGATCAAGATTTGGGTGGAAATTCGAGATAAATGAAAAATTACCTAAATGTCCCTGAATTTTGATATTTCTGTAATTTAGCCCGATAAGTTCGTGTAACTTGAATTATGTTCTTAGATGCTTGAAATGTATGTTATTGATGAAAAATTGATATATTTGATAAAAATAAAAAAAATCCCGGTTGAATGGAAGGAAAATTCGATCGATCTCTGAAAAGGAATTGACGGTAAAAAGGATCTAGCCCGGACGGGTGATCCTATCCTGATATAGCCCTCCCGAAGAATATGTGGAAAATGGATTTAGCCTAGACGGGTAATTTGAATTAGGGTCTGAATTTAGCCTGGACTGGTAATTCAGATCCAAGCTCATTAGAGTAATTGTCGTTGCAGGGGATTTAGCCTGGACTGGTAATCCCGACAATACTCTATGAGTTTATATTACAGGGGATTTAGTTTGGATTGGTAATCCTGCTGTAAGAAATGAGGTTCGCGGGAGTGTGCTCTCTTATAAGGGATTTAGCCTAGACTGGTAATCCCGCTGTAAGAAATGAGGTTCGCGAGAGTGTCCTCTCTGAATTGAAAAATGTGCGCACATGAATATGAATTAACGGACCCGAATTTGTACACTACAGTGTACCCTTGAAAATCCATTGAAATTTTGAGAAATTCAACAGGATAAAAATAGAAAATGATAAGTACATAAAATCATGAAATTAAACTTGAAATACATAGAAATGATAATTATTTGATATACTAAAATATGACATGGAATATACATGTATGTGAAACTTGCCTAATAATTAAGCATATTCAAGATTATGAACTGCTACGTGAATAAATATACATTGAACTTATAAAAAATTATGGTACATGAAATATTGTCATAATGAATTGAATAATTTAAATTTAAGAAGAAATAACAAGAAAATGATATGTATCATGACATGTAAATATGAGACTATCTTTGATACGTTGATACAAGGAAAATTATGTGTATTAAGATGAGTAATAAATTTAAGTGAGACATGGCGAGAAAGTAAGGTTGTCAATATTAAAGTACGCTAACCAATGTTGTTGCTTGAAGTTTAGGCAAGTGCCAAACTACTGTTGTATGGTAATATGTTTAATTATAAGGTGCATTGGAATGGTAAGTGCTTAAATGAAAATATAATTGAGCTTATGAAAGAGTGGAAAGGTTTTAGTTATGCAATTTCTTATGAAAGGATTTGTTATGTGATACGCCCGTATGAACCCTGCACCTAATTCAGAAATAAAAAAAATTAAAATCTATGATTCCGATTTAGGATTCTACAAAAAATTCCCTATGATTCCGATTTAATCCCAGTAGGTTCCTAATAAATGTTTTGGGCTTCGAGAGCCCAATAGAGGGACGCTTTGATTATTTTCAGAATCTGAATAATAAATGATTCAAAATTATTAAAAATGTTCAGTAAACTTCGGTAATACTTCATGCCCTATTCCGACAAAGGATACGGGTAAGGGGTGTTACAGGTAGACGATTTGGAAACGTTAGAAATACTACTCCCGGTCGAGGAAAGAACATTGACATGAACAAATGGTCTAAAGTGAGAACATCAGCCAGAGCATATGCAATTCAAGCTCGAGAGGAAGCTACTGCTCCAGATGTTATTGCAGGTACTTTTTCTCTCTTTGATATTAATGTATATGCACTGATTGATCCTGGATCAACTCATTCGTATATATGCACTACATTAGTTGAAAAAAAGAAAATACCTGTTGAACTCACTGAATATACTGTCAGAGCTACAAATCCCCTGGGTCAGTGTGTTCAAGTTAATCAGTTATGTAGATCATGTCCACTGAAAATTAGGGGATATGATTTCCCCACTAGTTTGATGTTGTTACCCTTTGATGAGTTTGATGTGATTCTGGGTATGGATTGGTTGACTCTACATGATGCTATTATGAATTGTAGAAGAAAACATATTGTGTTAAAATGTCAAGATGGCAAACGGGTCTAAATTGAGTTAGACAAAGCGGATAGTACATCTAATATAATCTCAACTATGACGGCACAGAAATATGTTTAAAAGGGTTGTGAAGCATATCTCGCTTACATAGTTGGTTCCAAGGTTTCCAAAGGAGTTACCAGGGTTACCTACAACTCGAAAGGTTGAGTTTGCTATTGAATTGTTGCCATGAACATCCCCGATATTGATAGCTCCATACAGAATGACACCTACAAAATTGAATGAGTTGAAAGCATAGTTGCAAGAGTTGACAGATAGTGGTTTTGTTCGACCAAGTTTTTCTCCTTCGGGTGCTCATGTGTTATTTGTTAAGAAAAAGGACAGATCTATACGATTATGTATCAATTATCAAAAACTCAACAAGGTGACAGTCAAGAACAAATATCCATTGCCATGTATTGACGATCAGTTTGATCAGTTGAAAGGTGCGACAGTGTTCTCAAAGATTGATCTTCGTTTTGGTTATTATCTGTTGCGAGTTAAAGACTCAAATGTGCCGAAAATTACGTTTAGGACTAGATATGGACATTATGAATTTCTTATGATGCCGTTTGGTTTGACTAATGCACTTGTAGTATTTATGGACTTGATGAATAGAATCTTCAGATCGTACTTAGACAGATTCGTTGTGGTATTCATTGATTATATCCTGATTTATTCACGAGATGAGACAGAGCATGCTGAGCATTTGAGAATTGTTTTGCAAAATTTGCGCAAAAAAATAATTATTTGCTAAGTTTAGCAAATGTGAATTTTGGCTTCGGGAAGTAGGATTTCTGTCAGCCGATGGCATTAGAGTGGATCCGAGCAAAATTTTAGCTGTCGTAGATTGGAAGCCTCTGAGAAATATATCTGAAGTTAGAAGTTTTATGGGTTTATCCGGATATTACAGAAGATTCGTCTAGCAATTCTCGATGATTGCTACACTGTTGACGAGACTATTGCAAAAAGATGTGAAGTTTGAGTGGTCGAAGAAATGTCAACAAAGATTCAATCAGTTAAAAGCATTGTTAAGTGAGGCAACATTGTTAGTTCAGCCAGAGTCAGGTAAAGAATTTGTAATTCAGAGTGATACATCATTAAACAGTTTGGGATGTGTTCTGATGCAAGAGTGAAAAGTGATAGCGTATGCTTCTAGACAGTTAAAACCACACGAAAAGAATTATCCAACACATGATCTAGAGCTTGTAGCGATTGTTTTTGCTTTGAAGATTTAGCGACACCATTTGTATGGAGAAAAATGTCATATCTTTACAGATCATAAAAGTCTAAAATACTTAATCTCATAGAAAGATTTGAATTTGAGACAGCACAAACGGTTTGAGTTATTGGAAGACTATGACTTGATCACTGGTTATCATCTGGGAAAGGCTAATGTTGTTGCTGATGTTTTGAATAGAAAGTCTTTAGTTGCTTTGCGAGTTTTGAACACGCGATTCACATTGATTGACGATGGTTTGATTTTAACTGAGCTGAAAGCTAGATCAATGTTTTTGCAACAAATTTATGAAGCTCGGAACTGTGATGATATGTTGATGGCTAAACAAAAACAAATTGAGACGACTCTTGATTCAAACTTTCAGATTGCTTCCAATGGTAGTTTTTATTTCTAAGGCAGAATTTGCGTTCTGAGAAATTCTGATCTTGTCCAAAAGATTTTACAGGAACCTCATAGTAGTAGCTTGTCTATTCATCCTAGTAAAAATAAAATGTACAGTGATTTGAAACAAATGTATTGGTGGCCAGGTATGAAGCAAGAGATTTCTGAGTTCGTATCAAAATGTTTAGTTTGTTAGCAAGTTAAAGCCAAACATCAGGTACCTTCTAGTTTGTTACAGCCAGTGATGATTCCAGAATGGAAACGGGAGGATGTTACAATCGATTTTGTATCAAGATTGCCTCTATCTCTGAGAAAGAAAGATGTTATTTTGGGCATTGTTGATCATTTGATGAAATCCACGCATTTCATTCAAGTGCGTACGGATTTTTTGCTCGAGAGATTAGCATAGTTATATGTTGCTAAGATCGTTAGATTGCATGGTGTGCCAGTTTCCATTATTTCCGATAGAGATCCACGATTTACGTATTGATTCTAGAGTAAGTTACATGAGGCTCTAGGTACTCATTTGGATTTTAATATCACATTTCACCCTCAGACAGACGGTACATCTGAGTGAGTAATTTAGATACTTGAGGATATGCTTCGATGCTGTGTTTTAGAATTTGAAGGTAATTGAGAGAGATTTCTACCATTGGTTGAATTTACGTACAACAACAATTATAATTTGAATATAAAGATGGAATTGTACGAAGCTTTGTATGAACAAAAGTGTAAAACTCCGTTGTACTATACTAAGCTCAGTGAGAAAAAAATTGTTTGGTATTGATTTGATACAAGAAATTGAAGAAAAGGTTAAAGCAATATGAGATATCTTGAAAACAGCTTCAGATCGACAAAAATCTTATGCGAATTTGAAAAGAAAAAACATAGAATTTCGATTTGGTGATAAAGTGTTTTCGAAGGTATCGCCCTAGAAGAAAGTTTTTCGATTCAGTCACAAAGGAAAGCTAAGTCCGCGGTTTATAAAGCCTTATGAGATCATTAAAAGATTCGGGCCAGTAGCCTACAAATTAACTTTGTCGTCTGTGTTAGAAAAGATTCACAATGTTTTCCACTTATCGATATTACGATGATATCAATCAAACCCTTCACATGTAATTTCACCTGTGGATATCGAGATACAGCCAGATATGACATACGGTGAAGAACCGATCACAATTATAGCTCGAAAGGTTAAATAATTGAGAAATAAAAGTATATCTTGAGTAAAAGTTCCCTAGCAACATCATGGTATAGAAGAAGCCACCTGGGAATCGGAAGAAGCTATGAAAGTGCAATACCCGAACCTTTTTTCTGGTAAGATTTTCGGGGACAAAAATTTATTATTATAGTTGTAACAACCTATTTTTAGTGAAATCAGAATAGTGGTTTTGGGACCACAAATCTGATGAGTAGATTATTATTATTATATTATTTTAATGTCTACGATATGTTAGTAAGATCGTATTAAAATTTCTTTAAGAAATTTGGACTTTTGCATGCTTAATTAAGTAAAAATGACTAAACGTAAAAGGTGCAAAAGTAGAGTTTTATAAGTTAAAGGTGTCAAATTGCTATGATTTTTTAAAATAAGTGGACTTAAATGGTAATTAGACCATTATTATTGGTAGTGGACAAAGATGGGCATGAGATAGATGTCTTAATTAGTTTAAGTAAAGGTTAATTAAGTAAATTTATAAATAAATTAAGTAAAATATGCAAAAGACAAGGTATCAACTTCTTCAAATGAATTTTCCACCGAAAATTAGTGGAGAGAAAGGCCATAGCTAGGGTTCTTGGTTGGAAAACTTCAAATGCTTGCATGTAAATGAAATTTGTCTCGTTTTTAATTATTTTTAGGTTTTAGGGATCGTTATAGCTTAATCTAGTTAGCACAGGGACTAATTTCCAAAATTGTTAAAGTTTTAAAGTTTTACCATGAACATGTTTGCATGTTTCTTGAAGTTTAATGAAAGATTATGAGTCCTTGTTGTTAAATAAACAAGTTTTGAAAAGTGATTTTTGATGAAAATGTCATTTAGGGATTTATTTGTAAAGTAGTAAAATATCATCATTAAATTGTGAAATGATGATTTTTAGGAGTTGATATGGGTTTATAATAAATTCAGCTAGCACGAGTTAGGGATGAAAATGCTTAGATTTCAAATTATGAGTTTAAGGATTAAATTGTAAAAGGTTAAAATGTTAGGGCAAAAATATAATTATGTATAAATGTTGATTATGGATTGAATTGAATGTTTGAGATTGATTGAAACATTGAATTGAATATAATTATTTATTTAGATCAAGATAAATCTCAATAGGATATAAACCGAGGAAAGGTGACAATCACGGATTAGCTTGATCGTACTTTTACGCTCTAGTTGTCAAGGTAAGTACATAATATTTCTGTATATAATTGAATTTCTACTTGTATGTTTACAATATATTTATGTAATTAATTGCTTATACTTAATTATTCCCTAAATTGCACATATGTGCTCCTGTTTGTACTTCGATACCCCTGAATTGCACATACGTGTCCCAGTTTATACTTTGGTACCCCTAAATTGCATATACGTGCCCCTTTTTGTACTTCGATACCCTTGAATTGCACATATGTGCCCCTATTTGTACTTTGGTACCCCTGAATTACACATATGTGCCCCTGTTTGTACTTCGGTACCCTTGAATTACACATACGTGCCCCTGTCTGTACTTTGATACCACTGAATTGCACATACGTGCCACCCTATTTGACTTCGGTACCCCTGAATAGTACCTATGTGCTTGTTTACACTTCGTTAACTTTGTATTGAGTAAAATATGAGTTGTACTCAATTGTTGTTAAGTTTAATGATAAACTATGCTCTTACTAACCTCTATAAGCTTCTTCGTTTTTGTGAATTATTTTGTACATCGTTGTTGTTAATGTTTGGATGGATTGAATATACGACTCGCACTATCCTTCAATGTTGGTAGTTCTTGTATCCTTTAGGGTCGTGGCATGTATATGTTGCTATATAGGTTGTTTTGGTATGATACAACAATATCCTAACCAAGTTGATAAGTATCTTTTTGTATAGTTAAAATGGAATGAAATTACACACTTGTGAATTATTTTGGTTTGTAAGTGAATTAAGTGTTACGATAGAAATGGATCAAGGTTTATATGGTTTAGATGTTCATGTTGAATTTAATTGTGGTGTCTATAATGGCACATTGGTTGATTATTTTTAGGACATTAAAACGTTAAGTTATGTTAAGTTGCTAGTGATCTCATTTGTGGTATGCTTTAAGATGATATTGAATTAGTAGTGTATGCTTTTAGTGTCTTAATGCGTAAGTTTAGATATGTTTGATGGTTTGTGATTGAGGTGCCTTATTGGCATATTGGTTTTATGGATTAATGGTATAGTGAATTGGTCATTTTATGCATTTTTTGGGCATGTTTTAATGTGATTGTCATTTATGTAAATTGTGTTTAAGTACATGCTTGAATTGGGTGAAAGGAATGGCTTGATTTTGGTAAATATCTTGCGCACACGAGCTAAGACATGGGCGTGTGTCTTAGCTGTGTGTGACACACGACCTTGTGTTCCTTGTAGGTTGTAAATGTTGCAAGTCAGGCAATTAGACGACCTAGCACACGTCCTGGAACATAGGCGTGTGATGCCATCTCGAATGTTACACAGCCTGGCACACAGGCGTCTAGCTTGGCCATGTGAACCAAGTCAAAGAGTTACACGGGTACAGACACGGGTTGTGACACGGCCATATGTCCCTATTTCGATTGTTACACAGCCTGGCCACACGGCGATGTGACCCCTGCAATTGAAAATTTTCTATCTTTTTCTTCAATGTTTTAAATGATCTCGATTTAGTCCCGAATCATTTCTAAAGTGACTCTAAGGCCTCGAGGGCTCGATTAAGGGATGATATGCATGTTTAATGAAATATTTGAAAGTGACTATTTTTAAGTTATGTTTATTCGGTAATGCTTTGTAACCCTATTCTGGCGATGAATACGGGTTAGGGGTGTTTCAAAATATCCATGGTTCACTTCTCGATTTTGGAGTAATTTACCTGAAGCTCTAGATACTTGACTTCATTTCAGTACAACATTCCATCCTCAGACTGATGGTCAATTTGAGTGAGTGATTCAAGTACTCAAAGATATGTTTTATTGTTGCATTTTAGAGTTTGAGAGTATTAAAATGGCACCGTATGAAGCTTTGTATGGTCGGAAATGTCAAACTCTATTATACTAGACTAAATTAAGTGAGAAAAAGCTATTTGGTGTTGATTTAATTTGAGAAACCGAGGAAAAGGTCAAAGTAATACGTGATTGTTTGGAAGCTACTTTTGATTGTCAGAAATCATATACAGATTTGGAAAGAAAAGACATTGAATTTCATGTGTCTATGTTAAGGAAGTATCGATCAGATCTTTCACACGTGATTTCACTTTTTGATGTTGAGATTTAGCCAGATATGTCATATAGTGAAGAACCGGTCAGAATTTTAGCTTAAGAAGTTAAAAATTTAAGGAATAAACGTATAGCTTTAGTCAAAGTTCCCTGGCAACGTCATGGAGTCGGGGAATCTACTTGGGAACCAGAAGAAGCTATGAAAGTGCAATATCCAAACCTATTTTCATGTCAGATTTTTGGGGACGAAAATTCCTTTAGGGGGAGAGCTGTAACAGTCCGTTTTCAGTGGTGTCAAAAATAGTGGTTTCGAGACCACAATTCCAACGAGTGAGTTATTATTTTAATATTTATTTAATGTCTACGTGATTATTCTAAGGTCGTATTAAAGTTTCGTTAAGAAATTTTGAAGTTTAAATGGTTAATTAGGTAAAAAAGACTATATCGTAAAGGTTGCAAAAGTGAGTATCTATCAGTTAAAAAGGGTTAAATGGCTATGGAAAGATAAATTAATGGACTTAGATGGTATTTATACCATATATGTTGATGGTGGACAAATATGGACATTATTTAGTTGTTTTTAAAGTTAAATTACTAAGGGTAAAATAATAATTAAATAAATAAAACTTAAACAAAAATAAAACAAAATGGTATCATCTTCATTCATGGTTTTATCCATTGAAATTTGAAGAAGAAAAAAGCCATTTTATGACTTCAAAGTTCGACTAAGCTTTTACCTTGCATGGCATATGATTTTGATCTCGTTTTTAATGATTTCTATTTTTTTGTGATCGTTATATCTTAATCTAGCTAGCCCGGGGCTTAATTTGTAAAACTATCAAAGGTTAAGGGACTTAACATGGTTGTTTTTGAATGTATTTTTATGTTATTTGATAGATTATTAACTTTAGTTGTTAAACAATCATGTTTTGTTAAGGGATTTTTGATGAATTTTGAAATAGGGATTTAATTGTTGAAAGTGTAAATCTATGGGTTTGATTGTGAAATGTTGGTAATTATGGGTTGTACCAAGGTCCCTTGTAGCATTGGTTATTTTTTATTTAGGTTAAAATGGTTAAGTTTCAAGTTATGAGTTTAAGGACTAAATTATGAAAAGTTAGAGTATTAAGGGTAATTTTATAATTTTACATAAATATGAATTATGGATTGAATTGAATACTTGAAGTACTTAATTAAATGAAATTATCTATTTAGATCAAGATAAACCACAATCAGAATTAAATCGAGGGAAGGCTAAAGCTTCAGATTAGTTTGTAACTCTATTTCTACGGCCATTGTTCTTCAGGTAAGTTAGTATGAATTATAATCGTATTAATGTTAGTTAAATTGACTATCTCTTAAATTGTGTTAATTATAAATGAATTTGAATATAAATGTGTCAATGCTATGGATAACTGACGGATAACACGTCCCGTTTGAACCTAAAGAATTCTTAGGATACGAATGGCATGTCATTAGGGATTTCAAGTTTCGGGTGCTGGTCTTGAATGCCCTACTGATGCCTACAGTCTTACATTTGTTGTGGATTCTCTACAGATAGTGTGAGCAGCATCGTGTAGCTAACATTCCGACCTATAGCTCATATGAGCAAGCCCATTTCACAGCTCATGTGAGTATTATTGAAAATGAAAAGGTTATAGTTAAATGGAAAGACACACTATGTGTGAGCATTCCTAAGTATTCGATATAATTCTAGATGGCTCAATGGGTAAGTAAAGGAAATGGCATGGTAAGTATACAAATGAAATGGTTCATGATCATATGAAAAGGTTGATGAGATAAATGATGTGTATATGAAATGTACTTGCTATATGATTGATTTCATTTGTAGCATGGATAAGCATACTAACTTGTGAGTTTCATTGTGCTTGTATAGGCTTATACTAAGCTCATGGTCTTGGTAATGACATTATGCATATTTTAAGTTTGTGCCAAAAAAATGGTAAGTTATGGTTGAATTTATATGAGCTCACTAAGCACTCTTTGCTTACGTAGTTACTTTCCTTTTTTTATAGATTATCAGAAGCTCAGTCGGTTAGAAGCTTATCAAGGATCAATCACACTATCCAGCAACCATTTCAGTAGTTTTTGAGTAATTTGGCCAAGGTTATATATGACATGTATAGGATCTTTTGTAATGGTATTTCTAGAATGTGTAATGAATGTTTTGGTATGCATATGCTTTGAAGTTTATGTTTCGTTTGATGAGCTTTGGAACCTTGTTAAGTTAGGTCATTTTGGCCATTCTTAAGTGCTTGTATATAAGACTCTTGTGGTTTGTTTGTGATGGCTTGGAAATGGTCATTTATGATAACATTTGGTAGATAAATGAACTAGGTTTTATGCTTGAAGTATGGTCATATTGCATTGTTGGTTAATGATGTTTTGGTATATAAATGTGGTGCCTTTGAATGACATATTGGTTAGATGAAATAGGATGTTTGAAATTGTATGTTTATAAGTGTTTGATGATGTTTATGTTTCTTGAATGTGTGCACAAATGGAATGGTTGGTTAGGTTTGGTTTGGCCTTGAAATGGCTTGATTTTAGGGTCAAATTATGGATCACATAGCCTGGGACGGGCTGTCACACGGGCAGGCGACACGGTTGTGTGTCATTCGTAAATTTGTAGTGTTTTAAGTCAGTGAGTTACACAGCCTGCGACACGGTCATGTGACCCAACTAAGTGAGTTACACAGGTGGGGACACGGGCTGGGACACGGCCGTGTGTCCCTTGTTCGATTGTTACATGGCCTGGCAACATGACCGTGTGACCACTGTTTTCAAATTTTTGCAACCTTTTCTTAAATCTTCTAATTTATTTCAAATTAGTCCCGAATTGCTTCTAAGCTATTTTCAGGACCTCAAAGGCTCGATTTACAGACCAAATGCATATGATTTATTGGTATTTAATAAGATTAATCTATTTAATGTTATGATGCTAAATGTTTTTAGATTGTACGGTAATGCTCTGTAACCCTAATTCGACGATAGAGACAGATTAGGGGTGTTACATTATCTATTTTCAACAAGATCAAGCTAAGTTTTTAAGTATGATTTTTCAACAAGCACATACGGAACTATTTTTTTACACACTTATGTTTTCTGACAAGAAGGATCTACGAATTGGGTCCCGCACCTTCACTAAAAACCCAGCACGTGATATGATTTTTTAGACTAAGTCTTCTTTCTGTTTTAAACTCTGTATTTTTATGCATACTCTGATGATTCTTCATTATTCATTGAGTTCGTAATCAACTCACCCACTCTTCTCTTACTTTACAGGTAAGTAGGTCACGAATGGCAGTGGCGAGGTAGATGACTCAGAGAGACCCATCCTTGAATAGATATGGGTGAACTTGGGAAATAAGTGAAGGGGTTTTATTTATATGGGTTTAGTTTTATTATAAGCTACATCAGTTATTGAAACACTTTCCTTAAGTTTACTTCATTTTGATTTATTATCAGTTTTTGCGAACTATGCACTAAGATATTTGCTTGTTAATCTATCTCTTCCTGAGATGATTAAAGTATGATATTTCCATTATTTTCCTTGAATGCGTGCCATGTTGTATTACTTTATTAGGTTAAAGCATGTTTTACTTCCATATACGAGTTAGTTCTACTATGAAATATTATTCATTCGACCCCAATATGTTTGCGTCCCCAACATGCATCCGAAGCTTAGTTGTGATAATCTTACTATTTAGTGAACTCTATAAAAGTGTGAGAACCCTTGCACAAATAAACTCATTTGTTGCGAAGCCCATTGCATGCAAACCCGTGATGTATGTATACGTGCAAACCAAGGCCTGATGTGTGTAAACATAGGAAAATATGCAAACTTCAAAATTTATGCGAACCCATGTTTTGGTGCAAACTCATGCTTTATATTGCGTTGCGAACTCATATGCTACTTGTGAACCTACATTGTTGTGCAAACCTTGTTGATTACTCCTAAGTATTTGAAATTTTATTTGAGTGTATTGAATTGCTCCATTTATATAACACCCAGACCTAGCGAAGTCCTAAGTCTGGGCATGTAGGTTAAAGGAAATTTGGTTGGCACGGTCCTACTTGCCAAATTGACATTCCAGCGTGCTAGTAGGGCGCATAAGCAATAATGGAATTTTAAAGCAAGGAATGTCCTTCGTAAAGTATGTGTACATATGGAAGGAAAATGTAACAACCCGTTTTTAGTGGTTTCGGGACCACAATTCTAACAAAGAAGACAGTAAATATTATTAATTTAATATTAACGAGTATTTAGTAAAGTCATACTAGATTTTGGTTATGAAATTTTAATGTTTAAATATTTAATTTAGGAAAATGACTAAATCGTAAAAGTTGCGAAAGGTAATTTTTATTAGTTAAAGGTATTAAATAGTTATGAAAAGGTAAATTAACGGTTTTATATAGTGATTGGACCAAATCTATAAGTAGTGGACGGTTTTGGCTTAAAGATTCAAGGAATTTCTATTAAATTATAACGGTAAATGAGTAATTTAGTAAATAAACGACAAAAGAAATAGGAAAAGATGGTTATCATCTTCTCTAAAGGGTATTTTTTCCAATCAAAATTCCTAGGATGAAAGCTTGAAGGTTCGACTGATAGTCTTCTAGGCATGTAAGTGATTTTTTATCCCTTTTTAATGATTTTTATGTTTTTGAGATCGATTTAGCTTAATCTAGCTATCCCGGGGGTTAAATTGTGAAACTGTTAAATGTTTAGGGATCTACCATGAATAAGTTAGGTGTGTTTGTGAACTTGTTAAATTCTTGAGTTTAATAGCTAAATATAAGTTTTTTGTTAAGTGATTTTTGGTAATTTTAATGTTTAGGGATTTATTTGGGAAAATAGTAAAACTACATGTAAATAGGTTAAAGTGATGATAAAAATGGGTTGATTATGAACCCTATGAAAATCGGCTAATTATGGTTAATTTGAAAGTTTCGGGTTTAGGGACTAAATTGCATAAAGGTTAAAATGTAAGGCTAAATTGGTAAATTCACAATGATAAGGGTTATAGGCTTGGATTAATTATGTAAACTATTTGATAGTTTAATTGAATGAAAATTTTTATTTAGGTCAAGAAACGACCCAATCGGACTTAAATTGTGGAAACATTAAAATATCTAACTAGTCATCGACTTTGTCATTGTAATTATTTTTGTCGAGGTAAGTTCGTAATTTAATTAAATTAATTTATTTGGTTGCTAGTTATAATTTGATATACATTCATAAATTTTGTGATCAGATTCATTGACTTGAGAAAACGAGAAAGACCATGGTTGAAAGATATCATCGCATTATACCCGAAATGAGAAAGACCATATTTGAAAGATACTATGGCATTAAATGTAATTGAATCAAGACTAGAGTTGAAGGATATACTATGACATCACTTCCGGATTGTATAAGACCATGGTTGAAAGATACCACTGCATCCTCAGAATAATGAAATAATTGGAAAGGATCATAAATTGAATGGTTATTATATTAGTGATCTAAGGTTTGTCATGTGAATAAGAATCAATGAATACGTAAATGATATTTGAAATAATGTATGTCTTATATAAAGTAATTTTATTTGATAAGTTATGTTTACATTTATTCAAACTTACTAAGATTTATGTGCTTATGTTATTTGTGTTTTTCCTTGTACTTCACAAAAAGCCTAGTTGATCAGGAGTTTAATTCTAATCATACACACTATCCATATTTCATCTTGGTAGGTGTTTTGGTTCATTTTGATGTTGGTTATAAATAGTATGTACTATGACCTTTTGGTTAACTTGTTCATGTTGTTATGTGTGGAACTTGACTTGTTGATTCTTTGTAGCCATGTATATATGTTTGGTACTTTGGTTTAATGGTGTGATTGTAAATGCTTTTGGTATTTCAGTCGATGCTTTATGATGATAAACATAAATGTTGTTTAATAGATGGAATGAAAGAGAATATTTGAGTAGTGTTAAGTATATATTCAAGGTGTTGTTTTGGTATGAAATTGTGTGATTGTTGGAAGTAAGCATGAATGGTATGCATGAATAGTAAGATAGGTATGTGACTATATTTGTACAATGCGAATTTAAATGAAAGTTATCTTGAGGTGTGATAGGTGTTTTATTTAGCTTAATTTGGTAATTCAATTGTGGTGTCAATGAGGGCACATTGGTTAGACACTTAGGTTGAATGTTTTGGCATGTCTATGACTTGTTTGAATGAGATTTGAAGGCTTGAAAATGGGTGAATTTGATTTGGCTTGGCATCTAAGAAAAGCGCTTTGCTGTAGCTTATTTTAAAAGGTATTTTAGATGTACACGATTTGGGACACAGGCTGTCACACAGTCACACCACACGGCCGTGTGTTATTTTAATTTTTGGTACAGGTTGGTCCACACGGTCATATAGAGTTACACAGCTTGGCGACACGGCCGTATGACCTTACTTCAAATACACACATGGTCTAGCACACAGCCTGTGACACAACTGTGTGACCCATATTTTGAATTGTACACGGTTAGCCATACGACCATGTTTCTGAGCCACACGACCTGGGCCTTGTCACACGGCTATGTGACCACTGTTTTCAAAAGTTTTAATTTTTTCTAAAATTTCCTGTTTTGTTTCAAATTAGTCCCTGATTGTTGGAATTGAATGTTAATATTTTAAATTGATTGATTGTTCAATGTGATGTTAATTATTTCAATTTGTACTGTAATACTCCGTAACCCTAATTTGGCAATAGATATGGGTTAAAAGGTTTTAAATTTAGTGGTATGAGAGTTACGATTTAGTTGGTTCGCCAACTAAACGCAACGTGTATGGAGTCTAAAAATAGATTCCATTTTATAACCTCTAATAGTGTGATGTCTCTTGACTTAAATTGATTTTGTTATTTATATAGATAAAAGATGGCATCTAAAGCTAACTAAGCTAATTCAGATGAAGTTGAGAGTAATATTCTAGCCTCGATACAGGGGACAGTTCATAGTGAGCCCATTTCTGGGGGCTGTAGATGTGAGGCACGTGAAGCTTTCTTCCATATGATGTTAGAGTGGTTTACTGACTTTATACGAACTAATTTGATGGCTCAACGACATCCACCCACTCCTATACCCTAACTAAATCCTCCTATTCCTCAAGGATTGGAGCAAGTACGTGTAAACATGCCTCCTATTGATACAATATGCAATTTAAGGGCTGAAGAAGTCTGCAATAAGGTCAAGGATGATTCGGAAAAGGCAAAATTATTGTTAGAAAACACTATGAGAGTGTTTGAAGAATTGTCATGTTCTTCCGATGAATGTTTAAAATGTGCAATTTAATTACTAAAAGACGAAGCATACCAATGGTGGAATACGTTGACAGTGGTCGTATTGAAAGATCATTTGAGTTCAAAATTTTTCCAAACTGAGTTTAGAAAAAAATATGTCAGTCAACAATATCTCGATAAATACAGAAAGAGTTCCTTAAACTGAAGCAAGGTTATAGAACTGTAGCTGAATATGAGAGAGAGAGAGTTCAGTTCAGCAAGTTTGCAAGGGAATGCATCCCATCAGAAGCGGTTATGTGTACCCGATTTGAAGAGGCCTTGAATAATGACATCCAATTGCTTGTTGGGATACTGGAGTTGAAAGATTTTATTGTGTCAGTAGATAGAGCTCAGAAAGCATAACATCTTAGCAAATCAAAGAAAAAGACAGATTCGAAAGTTCGAGATTTGAGTAAAAGTGAATTGGGAAAATCGTTCTCCTTTCCTTTAAAAAAGATAAAAGAATTTTACAGTCGTACGTCAGCTTCATTTGGATATTTTGGGAGAAATCGAGGGAAGCAAGCTAGCTCGAAACCTTAGGCTACCCCAACAACTAGTGTTGGCAATATCTGTAACGTAAACAAGCCTGATTGCCAACATTGTGGTGTGTCAAGTGAAGGAAGGATCATGCTTTAAATGTGGTTCATTCGACAAATTTCTTCGAGACTACCCTGACAAATTCGACAAGAATAAAGCTCAAAATGTTCGATCAAGGAATGCACCATCTAAAGGTAGGCCACTGAAGAATAGTGGAAATGTGAGAGTTAGTAAAACTGGTATGAAGGACACTGCAATTTGATCTTAGGCACGAGCGCCAGCTAGGGCTTATGCGATTCGAGCTCAGGAAGATGCTTCAACACCTGATGTGATTGCTGGTGCATTTTCTATTTTTAATGTTACTATTTATGCTTTGATTGACCCGGGGTAAACATACTCGTACATATGCATTGCATTAGTAACGGAATAAGAAAATACTAGTAGAGTCAACTGAATTTGTGGTTAAAGTAACTAATCCAATAGGTCGGTACGTGTTAGTTGATAAAGTTGTAAATATTGCCCACTGAAAATTTGGGACTACAACTTTTTGATTGATTTGATGTTATTGTCGTTTAGCGAATTCGGTGTGATTCTCCGTATGGATTGGTTGACTTTGCAGGATACTGTGGTGAACTATAGAAGAAAGCAGATTAGTCACAAATGTCAGAATGGTTAGTCAATCAATGTTGAATCAGATAGATGAGATAGTCCCACCAATATTATCTCTGTTTTAACAGCTCAAAAGTTTGCTCAAAAAGAGTGCAAGGCATATTTAGCATATATATTAGATACCAAAGCTTCAGAATCAAAGTTGGAATTAGTTCCGTCCATTTTTTATTTCGCGAATGTATTTTCAGAAGAGTTGTCAGGGTTACCGCCAATCAGAGAAGTTGAATTTGCTATTGAATTAGCAGCAAGAAATTTTTTGATATCGATTGCTCCATACAGAATGACACCGGTTAAGTTAAAAGAATTAAAAACACAGTTGCAAGAGTTGACTGATAGAGATTTTGTTTGTCCTAGTGTTTCTCCCTGGGGTGCGCTTATATTATTTGTTAAGAAAAGGATGAATCGATGCATTGTGTATTGATTATCGGCATCTTAATAAAGTCACAATCAAGAATAAGTATACGTTGCCTCATATTGATGATTTGCTTGATCAATTGAAAGGTGCAACGATATTTTCTAAAATCGATCTTTGCTCTGAATATTTTCAGCTTCGGGTTAAAGATTTAGATGTGCCAAAAGCAACTTTCAAAACCAGGTATGAACACTATGAATTTTTAGTTATGTCTTTTGGTTTAACGAATGCACCTGCTGTATTTATGGATCTGATAAACAAAATATTTCGACTATATTTAGGCAAGTTTTTTGTTCTTTTCATCGACCATATATTAATTTATTCAAGGGATGAGATTGAACATGCCCAACATTTGAGTACTATATTGCAAACTTTACGCGAGAAACAATTATTTGCAAAATTTAATAAATGCGAGTTCTGGCTTTGGGAAGTTGGATTTTTGGGCCATGTGGTACCGACAGACGATATATGAGTGGATCCGAGTAAGATATTAACTATTTTGGACTGGAAGCCTCCGAAAAATATCATTGAAATCAGAAGTTTTCTAGGTTTCGCTGGGGTACTACGAACATTTTGTTAAAGGTTTCTCAATAATTGTTTTACCCTTGACGAAGCTACTCCAAAAAGATGTGAAGTTTGTTTGGTCAAATAAATGTTAGTAGAGCTTCGACCAATCGAAAGCTATGTTAACTGAAGCCCCTGTGTTAACTCAGCCAGAGTCCAGTAAAGAATTTGTGATTTATAGCGATGCTTCGCTTAACATTTTGGGTTGTATATTAATGTAGGAAGGAAAAGTTGTAGCTTATGCTTCTCGAAGGCTGAAACTGCATGAGAAAAATTATCCGACGCATGATTTAGAGCATGCAGTTATTGTATTTGCCTTACAAATTTGGCAAGACTATCTATATAGAGAAAAATGCCAAATTTTCCCCAATCATGAAAGCTTGAAATATCTGATGTCCCAAAAAGAACTTAATTTATAATAGCGTAGATGGTTGGAGCTGTTAAAAGATTATGATTTCATTATCGACTACCATCCAGGAAAAGCTAATGTTATTGCTAATGCTTTGAGTCAGAAGTCATTATTTGCTCTGAAAGCTTTGAATACTTGTATGACACTTGTTGATGATAGTTCCATTTTAGTTGAATTAAAAGCTAAACCAGTGTTTCTATAATAGATTTGAGAGGCTTAGAAAAATGATCTTGAATTGGTTGCTAAACGAGAATAGATTGAGAAGTTACCAGATTCAAAATTTCACATTGGTACAGATGATAGTTTGTATTTTTGAAATCGATTGTGTGTTCTAAAGAATTCTGAAGTCAAATTTAAAATCCTACAAATAGCCCATAATAGTAGTTACTCGATTCACCGTAACAGTAATAAAATGTACGACGATTTGAAACAAATGTACTAGTGGCCATGTATGAAACGAGAGATCTTAGATTTTGTATCGAAATGTTTGATTTGTTAGCAAGTTAAAGTTGAGCATTAGGTACCTCCAGGATTGCTACAACTTGTTATAATTCTAGAGTGGAAATGAGAAAGAGTTACCATGGATTTTGTATTAGGGTTACCATTATCTTCAAGGAAGAAAGATACCATTTGGGTTGTTGTTGATCGTTTAACTAAATCTACGCATTTCATTCTCGTGCGCACATATTTTTCACTTGAGAAACTAGCAGAAATATATGTTTCCTAGATCGTCAGACTACACGTGTACCATTGTCGAGTATTTTTATCGGGACCCGTAATTTACTTCTAGATTCTGGAGTAAATTACACGAAGCTTTGGGCACTAAATTAAATATTAGTACAACATTTCATCCACAAATTGATGGCCAGTTTGAATGAGAGATTCAGATACTGGAGGATATGCTTCATTATTGTATTCTTGAATTTGAAGTTAGTTAGGAAAAATTTCTGCCTTTGGTTGAATTCACTTACAATAATAGTTACCAATCGAGTATTAAAATGGCCTTGTACGAAGCTTTTTATGATAGAAAGTGTAGAACTCCATTATACTAGACTGAGCTAAGTGAGAAAAAGCTTTTGGGCACTGATTTAATTCACAAAACTGAAGAAAAGGTGAAAGTAATATGAGACTATTTGAAAGATGCTTCCGACAGTCAGAAATCATACGCTGATTTGAAAAGAAAAGACTTTGAATTTCTAAATGGCAGCAAAGCGTTTTGAAAATATCGCCTTGGAAGAAAGTTCTCCATTTTGGCTAAAAAGGAAAGCTTAGTCTACATTTCATTAGACCGTATGAGATTATCGAGAGAATTTGGTCGGTAGCTTATTGTTTAGCTTTGCCTTTAGAATTAGAGAAAATTCATAATGTTTTCGACGTGTCAATACTAAGACGGTACTGATCTAATCCCTCATATGTGATTCCACCAGTTCATGTGGAGTTACAGTTGAATATGTCATATAGTGAGGAATCGTTTAGAATTTTTTCTCAGGAAGTCAGAGAGTTGAGAAATAAACACATAGTTTTAGTTAAGGTTCTTTGGCACAGTCACGGAGTTGAGGAAGCTACATGGGAACTAGAAGAAGCTATGAAATTGCAATACCCGAACCTATTCTCTGGTAAGATTGTCAGGGATAAAAAATCCTTTAGGGAGGAGAGTTGTAACAGCTTGCTTTTAGTGGTGTCGAAAATAGTGGTTTTGGGACCACAATTTTGAAAAATGAGTCAGTAAATATTATTAATTTAATATTTACGAGTATTTATCAAAGACCATAATTGAAATATACTATGACATTAAATCGGGACAAATATGACCCTAGTTGAAAGATACTACGGGACTATACCAAAAAATGAACAAGAACATAGTTGAAAGACACTATGACATTAAATGTTATTGAATAAAGATCATAGTTGAAAGATACTAAGGCATCAGTTCGGGATTGTATTAGACCATGGTTGAAAGATACCACGACATCCTCTGAATACTGAAATAATCGGAAAGGATAAAAAATTGAATTGTTATTATATTATTAATCTAAAGTTTTTCTTGTAAATAGGAATCAATGAATACATAATTGATATTTGAAATAATGTATGTGTAACACCCCTTACCCGAGACCGTTGCCGGAGTCAAGCACGAGACGATACCTGACTTAACTTACTAGTTCAGAGCAATAAAATTTGCTTTTAAAAATTAATTTGCTAACGTTCATTCAATATATCCCTAAAAAGAGCCCTCCATACCCTAAAACATGCAACGAAAATGGTCCGGGTCGAAACCGGGAACATTAAAAAATATTCCCAATACTTAAACAAATCAAAATAATTTATTTCAATATTCACAATAAAACTGTCCACTTGCATAACAATCACTAATTTAATTATAACTCGAGTTACAAAACTCAAAATTTAGATTCGTAAATTTTTCCTAAAACTAGACTTATATATCTTCTTACCATAAAATTTCAAGAATTTTTGGTTTAGCCAAATAGTACAGTTTATTCTTTAAAGTTTCCCCTATTTCACTATCCGACGGTTCTGACCTCTATTCACTAAAAATCAATTATCTCATTGTACAGAATTCAGATAATGTTCTTGTTTGTTTCTTTTGAAAATAGACTCACTAAGGAATCTTTACATATAAATTATGACTCATAATTCTTTCTGTACAATTTTAATATTTTATAAAATCGAACAAGGGACTTCAAAAATCATTCTAACCCTGTCTTACAAAAATTCAAATATCTCATAATATATGCTTTCTTTGCCTACACTATTTTTTCATGTGAAAATAAGCTTGATAAGATTTAATTCTATATCTCATTCACTATCTAATTCCATTTCTACTATCCTTGGTGATTTTTCAAAATCACATCAATGCTGCTGTCGAAAAACTGTTCCATTGCAAATTTTTACTCTTTTATAATTTCTTTGTATTAACTACCATTTAGACATACATAACACCAAAACATGTTCTTAAATGGTCATTTCAATAGCTAATCATTATCAAATATTTACATGTTATTCATTAGCCATATCATAAGGACACACACACAAAATGACTAAGTCCCTATACATGCCATAACTTAAAACGTTTCGAACCACAAAATATCGAGATGATCTGTTGATAGTGTGAAACGATCTCTGACACCCTTACGATCCCCGAATAGGCTTGGCGATACTATAAAAAAGAAAGAAAATAAAGGGAGTAAGCGTAAAGCTTAGTAAGTTTACAAGTAAATAAATTACAACATTTATCATAAATAATTATACTCATAAATTATCATCAAGTATAATGATCTTTACTTTCTTCTTTACTTACTCTCTTCCTTGTTTACTTACTTGCTTACTTAAATAACTCATGATTATAGCTTACTCCTCCCTTGCTGAAATTTCTTTCTCAACTGATAACTGAGATATTCTTAACTCTTATAACTCACTTGAATCTATTTATTATGCTTTTACCTGAACTTTCATGTAACATAGTCTCTTTTACTATCCCGTTGAACCACTTGGAATACTAAGGATACTCGGGTCTCCTGTCTGATAATAACATGCCAAAGCCATGTCCCAGACATGGTCTTACATGGGATGTTTCCTGTACTGCCAATGCCATATCCCAGATATGGTCTTACATGGGAGTTTTCATATCGGTGCCCATGCCATGTCCCAGACATGGTCTTACGGAGGACCTCTCATCTCGGTGCCAACTCCATGTCCCAGACATGGTCTTACGTGGGACCTCTCATAACCTCAATAATGCCAATGCCATGTCCCAGACATGGTCTTACATGGGATTTCATTCCCCCTAATGTCATGACATTTGTATCCGATGCATTCCTAATGTTTCAACGGGACTTTTTAACACTGATTTTCTATCATCTCATACTTGAGTCAACATTAAATAATTTCATGAAATAAGTACATAATTGCTGGAAAATAACAACATTAATAATAATTATTAAAATATTGCATTTATTTTCCCGATACAAAATATGATCAAATCTAGCAACTTAGTCCTCAACCTTTTTCTTTCCCCGATCTAACTCTAGTTTTTGTTCCTCTTGATCTATAATAGTAAATTTAGCTTATTTCATATTCACATTCATCAAAACAGTCATTGACTCGAACTTTGGCAAAATTATGATTTTGCCCTTAAACTTTAGCATATTTACACTTTTACCGCAAAGCTCAAAAATTAAAATCTATCCCTTATTCTTATGTTTTATGACACGCTGAATATCTTTCCCTTCTATGGCAACATCAAATTCCCACTCTAACATTTACTTATGAACATTAGGTATTTTTACCGATTATGTCGTTTTACTTATTTTCACTTAAATTTGCGTAGTAAAAGTTGTTTAACATAATTTCAAGCTTCATATTCTACCATAAAACATCAAAATAAACACATTTCACCTATGGGTATTTTTCCAAATATGAATCCTAACATGAATTAATGGTAGAATAAGCTAAACCAAGCTACGAGGACTCTAAAAATGTAAAAAAAATAAAAACGGGGCTTGGATGCACTTACTATGAGCTTGAGAAAGTGAAGAAACCCTACCTATGGAATCCTTTAAGTTTCGGCCCTATGGAAGAAGATGAGCACATTTTGCCATCTTTTTTCCCTTTTAATTCTTTTTATTACCAAATGACTAAAATTCCCTTCATTAAAACTTTAGTTATTTTTATCTATGCATGTCCATTTTTGTCCATAAAAATCTAGTGGTCTAATTACCATTTAAGGATCTCTACTTCAATTATGCACTTCAATTAAATCCATTATCATCTAAAACTCATATTTACCCACTTTTGCAATTAGACCCTAATATGCAATTCAAACATGCAATCGCTGAAATTTCTTATCGGTATTCTAACACATGCATCCAATCAATCGGTAAATGATAAAAATTAATCACAATAAACTTTTCTATCTCAAATTTATGGTTTTGCAAGCACTATTCCATTTAGGCCCTATTTCGGGATGTTACAGTATGTCTTATATAAAGTAATTTTATTCGGTAAGTTATGTTTATATTTATTCAAACTTACTAAGAATTATATGCTTATGTTATTTGTGTTTTTCCTTGTAGTTCACAAAACCTAGTTGATCAGGAGTTTAATTTGAAGCATACACACTATCCATCTCTCATCTTGGTAGATGTTTTGGGTCATTTTGATGTTGGTTATAAATAGTATATACTAGGACCTTTTGGTTAACTTGTTCATGTTGTTATGTGTCGAAATTAACTTGGTGATACTTTGTAGTCATGTATATATGTTTGGTACTTTGGTTTAATGGTGTGATTGTAAATGCTTTTGGTCTTTCGGTTGATTCTTTATGATGATAAATATAAATGTTTTGTAATAAATGGAATGAAAGAGAATATTAGAGTAATGTTAAGTATATATTTAAGGTGTTGTTTTGAGATGAAATTGTGTAATTGTTGGAAGTAATCATGAATGGTATGCACGAATGGTAAGATAGGTATGTGACTATATTTGTACAACATGAATTTAAATGCAAGTTAGCTTGGGTTATCTTGTTTTGGATTAATTTGGTAATTGAATTTGGTGCCAATGAAGCACATTGATTAGGCACTTAGATTAATGTTTTGGCATGTTTATGACTTGTTTGAATGTGTTTTGAAGACTTGAAAATGGGTGAATTTGATTTGGCTTGGCATCTAAGAAAATGGATTTGTTTTAGCTTGTTTTAGAAGGCATTTTAGATTCACACAACCTATGACACGGGCTGCCACACGTTCATGTGCCAAACACAGTCTCACCACACAGTCGTGTGTTATTTTAAGTTTTGGTGCATGTTGTTCCACACTGTCACAGAGAGTTACACGGCCTGAGGACATTGCCGTGTGGCCTTACTTTGAATACACACACAGTTTGGCACACAGCTTAATACACGACTGTGTGACCCTACTTCAAATACTCACATGGGCGGGCACATGGGCTAGGGCATGACCGTGTGACCCATACTTTCAATTGTACATGGTTAGCAACACAACCATGTTTCAGTCATATTTTGTTTCAAATTAGTCCATGATTGTTCCTAATCTATTTTAAAGGCCCCGTAGTCTTGGTTTGAGTCCCGTAAAGGTAATTATACTATTAATTAATATTGGATTTGAATGTTAATATTTTAAATTGATTGATTATTTTATGTGATATTAATTGTTAAAATTTATAGTATAATATTCTATAACCCTAATCTGACGACGGAGACTAGTTAGGGGTGTTACAAAAAAAAATTGGCAAAAGATGTTAAGGGTTCGTGAGGGCTATGGGATGTCCCCAAGGTTAAGGTGTGCCCAGTTAGTTTAGTTAATTTGCAGGTTATATACCATCGAGATAGTTAGAAATGACGACCGGTCAAATAAAAAATATGAAAAAATTTTGGATTTTTATACACGTTTCCTTATAGCTGTAACCACCAATGAGGGCAGGTTTGAAAGTTGAGTACACGTATCCAGTCTGATGGTGAAAGAAAGGATTTTTACTATAAAACCTTTTGCAGAAAGAAAAGTTATCTTCTCCCTTTTATTTAAAAAGCACGATTGTTACCTTCCTCTAGAGGAATAAGAGGATTTTCGTACTACGATAACAGTAAAGCCTGGAGCTCAAGTATAGGGTTGTCTCTCACCTAGATGACCTTCAAGAGCCCGTATGTGGATATATATTTGTATTCCAGATACTTTTGTGCCAAGTGACCAGAGTGTGAAACTTAAACTGACAAAACATTATATTATGCCTCTGATAAAAAAATAAGTATATGTATGTATAATATGTCTAAAACCATGATTGTGTCTGTCATGAGCAAGTCACTGCATGAAGTTAAAAGGTTAGTGTTACATGTCCGGAAGCACGAATGTATCTATTATGAAGAAGTCTGAAAAGGATAAGTCTATCAAGTACGAGTATACATGGTGAGTCTTTGTTTGTGTCTAGAGTCGTCTAAATAGATCTATTGGGACTAAAAACATGATTCTCTGAAAAAAATGTCCATGACACTCTGAAGACCATATAGTGTAAGACCATGGCTGGGCTATGGCATCATATGGAAAATATTTAAAAGATGGTTGGGTGAGTACCAGATAATGAGGGGCAAACCTCACGATGGTGAGTTTAAGCGAATCCACATCGTCAAAAACACCAAACTTTTGTAAAAGTGAACCTTTTTGGTTGTTTCTGTTAAAGAAATGCCTTTGTGGCAAATCTCTGATAAGGAATACCTTTGTGGTAATCTTTAAGGAGACGTCTTTGCGGCACAAGCTAAAGAAGTGCCTTTGTGCCAGTTTCTGTAAGGAAGCCTTTGTGGTGATATCTATTAAAAGGAAGCCTTTATGGTGATCTCTGTTAAAAGAAAGCCTTTGTGGTGATATCTGTTAAAAGGAAGCCTTTGAGGTAATCTTTTTTAAAGAACGCCTTTGTGGTGAGACTCTGAAAGGAAAGCATCTATGGCCATCATTGGGAAGGAATACCTTCATGGTATAATCTAAAGAATGATTCTCGTGATGACCATTTGAAGACAACGTTTATGGGCAAACTCTAAATGAATGGTGAACATGTTAATTTGAGAATTGGAAAGTATGAATTAGCTTTGAAAGAAAAGCCAGTATGGAAGGTTATGACAAAGTCTTTACAATCGATAGGGTCAAAGTTATGAATGTGAAACAAATTATGAAATCCTTGAATAATGGCTCAAGTAAGAGAGGGTTCTCTCACTAAGTTCCATCAAACTTACCCCTCTGTGTTTTATGTCTCAGGTAAATGACGCGCCATGAGGGACGACGCCAGGGCTGGGCCAAAAGAGTGGCAAAGTGGGCTCTTATGCATACAGAGCGGGGGTTACACGGGTGTGTTCAAGTATGATAGAAATGTTTTGAACAAGTCTCAAAATTTTGTTTATAAGCCTTATAGATTGTGTTGGTCAATAAGTGAAGTCAACAATACAATTTAGAGGTTGAGTAAGGGGGCACAACATAAGCCAATATGATGTGTAATTATATTTGTAAGTTTTGTACACATTGTTCACCCAAACGCAACTTTGTTAGGCAGTATTACTAGTAAGATGTATTTCTTTGAAAATTTGTATGTCTGATGTACGTATAAGTTTGTAATAATAATGTAACACCTAAGATCTGGATCCGCTGAATCGGGTCGGGTTGAGGGCGTTACAGTTTATTTCATTCTTGTGAGCCATTAAATTTTATTATTTTGATGACATACGAACCCTACCTCTATTTATTTGATAAGCTCCCATGTTTTACATTCTATGCATGATATTATTTTGTTGTTGTGTTATAACGTAGCACTTTATAAGTTGCATATACGTGGTGTGTTAGAGGTTAGGTAGGGAGTTAATGGAGAGTCACTTCGATGGCTAATGTAGCTCGTCAAATTTGGGTCAAACCTACTCGGTTGGGTTTGGGGTGTTTCGTATAGGATGTGTTAATGTGATTATATGAGATGTGATTATGACATAATATGACTTATGATGTACTAGTTTTATGTACATATCTATGACTATTGTGTATGTGGCTCAATGAGCTTTGTGATAACATTTGAAAGTGCATAAAATATGAATGTGATAGTGATGTGATCATGTTGAACATGATATGTGAAAGTGTGCATAAGCCAAAATAATAAATGTGTAAAATGGATATGTTGGCCTTGTGATCTCTTGAAATCATTTGATATAGTTGGCATGCCATAGGTTTTGAGTACTCATACACGTTTTTTTATATTTCGACATGTTGGAGAGATAAGGGAATGTAACACCTGGTTATCTTTATTGACCCAAAATTTAAGGAAAATTTAGGATTAAATTGAATAGATTAGTGAATTACCGAGCTCCATAAGGGAAGTTCAAAAATTCTAGTGGTTGAATTGTGATTAGTTGGATCACAATTCTAGTTTGGTTAGGATGGAATCAACTAGTTCCATAGTGAGACAAAATAATTAGCAATAATTAGCTAAAATAGACTAGGGAGACCATGCAAACTTTGGCTATGAATATTTGTGTGTGGAGAGGAAAAAAATTCTCCTGAATATAGATGGTAATTTTTTTCTTGTCTGTAACGTCTTCTTCGGTTGCTCCGAAGAAGAAGAGGAGGTTTGAGAAAGCTTTGCATGAAATGGTAAATGTGAGGTTCGAAGTCTAGGAAATCAAGAATTTGCTAAACTGGTAAGCCCTAAGCCTCCCTATACTCGTAGAATAGAGAAAAGATAAGTAAGGATTCTTGAAAAGTTTCTTTATAATTATGGATTCTAGGGTTTTAAGGTTTGAGTACCTTTGAGTTAATTGATAAATGATTACTATACTTAGCTGCTAGGATAAAAGAGGCTCTGCCGTGGACAAGCTAAGCGGTCGACGATAAAAGAAGCAAGGTGAGTTTTTACACTTTGTCTTAGGTGGTTGGTGAGATTGAGTTGTCAAATGATTTGTGTTGTGACTATTCTAGGTTGTGTGAGTCTATCATTGTGTGCAAAAATGGTGAATGAGCATGCTATGAATGCATAATCTTGTACAAGTGTACGAGTATTTGTAAGTATGATCATTGAATGATAAATGGATATTACATGGTGTTGAATGTGTGGCGTACCTTGTTTCATGTATTAAATACCTTGATTGCATGAAACGTGTGAGTATTTTGTATGTGGAATACAGAGGTATTTATCTTGTTGGGGTATATGAAGATAGGATTGATTGGGTAATGGAGGAATGGGCGGATTGTTAAGGGACTACAAGGTAGCATGGTAACATCGTGGAATGTTATTAATTGGCTTGCTAGAGCGACATTATGACAGCGGTCTATCAACTGTATGGAGTGACACCATGATAGTGGTAAGGTCCTTCGTGGCGACACCTGAAAAGATGTTTACGGTGTAAGACCATAGCTAGGCTATGATTGCAAAGGGAGTCTACTAGGATGTTAAACATGGGATATACTATGTAAGACCATAGCTCGGCTATGGAAGCAAAGGGAGTCCACCAGGATGTTAAACTTGGGGTATATTGTGTAAGACTATGGCTCGGCTATGGCAGCAAAGGGAGTCCACCAGGACGTTAAACATGGGCTATACTCTGTAAGACCATAGCTCAGCTATGGAAAAAAAGGGAGTCTGCCAGGACGTTAAACATGGGGTACGCTATGTAAGACCATAGCTCGACTATGGCAGCATATGGAGTCTGCTAGGATGATGAATTAGGAAGCTAACGGAACAAGAAGGGAGATCATTGTAAGTCTCATGCAAAGAGTAGTATAGTTGAGGGATTACAATGCGTCTGAAAACGCGGGTAAATGGGATAGCCCAAGGATCCATCAAATTATAAGGATAAGAAAAGCAAGTAGAAATGTCTAAAGATGTAGGTAAGCCTATTGACGAGGGTTAACTATACTGAGTTATGAAGAATTCGCGAGTATGAGTTCGTCAGTTTTAGCAAGTAAACCTGAATTGGGGGGGTGATAATAAGATGGTCAAATAGAACCTAAGCTTAAGGGTCTATAGGTAAAAACGCAGCTAGACACGGGTAAGTCCGTTGAGTTTCACTTGGATTTAATGATTGTAACAACTAGATTTTAAGCCTAGTTGGAATAGTGGTTTTGGGACCACAAATATGATGAGGAAAATTTTATTTCTTATTAAATTTTTATGGTCTACAATTTCACAGAAAGATTTCGTGAAAATTTCGTTCGAAAATTTCGACGTTTGAGCACTCAATTTAACCAAAAGGGCTAAATTGTAAAAAGTGCAAAAGTTGAGTTCTAGAAGCTAGAGGTGTCAAATTGCTATGAAATTTTAAATTGGAGGTCCTTAAATGGTAATTAGACCATTGGTTATGTTATGGAAAAAAATGGACATGAAATAGGTGAAATAGAATATTTTTAAGTTAAGGGCATTTTCATAATTTGGTAATTAAAACAAATTAAAAAGACAAAATAAGGCCAAAATCTTCTTCTCCATGAGTTCTGGCCGAATATCATGTGGAATCCATGGATAGGGTTTGTTCATTCATTCAAGCTTCATGGTAAGTCTGTTCTAGCCCCGTTTTCCTTATTCTTTATATTTTTAGAATCCCGGTAACTTGCTTAAGCTATTTTTATCATTAATTCGAGCTAAAAATTATGTTTGAAAAATTACCCATAGATGAAAAGGGTGAATTTTGATGTTTCATGATAGAATATGCAGCTTAGAATTATGTTAAACGATTTTTGCTAAACGATTTTTAGCAAAAACGAGTGAAACGGTATAATTGTTAAAAATTATTATTGTTCATAAGTGCACTTTAGAGCAAGAATTTGATGTTTCTATAGAAAGAAAAATTGTTCATCATGTCATAAAACATAAGAAAAAGGAATAAAATTTAATTTCCGAGCCTAGGGGCAAAAATGTAATTTTGCCAAAATGTGATTTTTGGACTGGATTGAGTAATGTGAGTGTAAAATAAGTTAAATGTGCTATTATAAGTCAAGAAAGACAAGGAATTGACTTTGATTAGTGAAAAAGAAAAAAAAATGAGAGAAAGTGAGAAATTTCCCGATTGAATATTCGGAATAAAAAGGGATACGAATGAAGTAACAGAAATGATCACATGTGTGACATGGACTGTGTGTAGGTCACTATGTGAAAGTGAAAGTGATGGTCACGTGTGTAGTACTATGTGTATGCTACTACGTGTACCGGAATGAAAGGTCGCATATGTAGTACTATGTGCAGGCTACTATGCGTACCGGATTGAATGGCCTAAATTCAAGGTTATCGGAACAATGGTTTCAGGACTACAAATCCGATGAAGAAAATTTTATTTTTCTTATATTTTTATGGTCTACGATTTCACAAAATGATTTCGTGAAAATTTCATTCGAAAATTTCGACGTTTGGGCACTCAATTTAGTCAAAAGGACTAAATTGTAAAAAGTGCAAAAGTTGATTTCTACATGTTAGAGGTGTCCAATTGTTATGAAACTTTAAATTGGAGGTCCTTACATAGTAATTAGACCATTGATTAAGTTGGTAGACAAAAATGGACATGAGATAAGTGAAATAGGAAATTTTTAAGTTAAGGGCAATTTGGTAATCTAATAATTAAAATGAATTAAAAGGGAAAAATATGGAAAATTGTGCTCATCTTCTTCATTTGGACGAAATTAGCAAGGGGGGAAGCCATATTTAGGGTTTTCAAACTTCCAAGCTCTATAGTAAGTGATCTCAAGCCCCGTTTTTAATGTTCTTTACGTTTTTGTAGTCCCGGTAGCTTAATTTAGCTTATTCTAGCAATAATTTAACCTAGGGTTTATATTTGGAAAAATATCCATAGGTGAAAAGTGTTTATTTTGATGTTTTATGATAGAATATGAAGCTAGAAATTATGTTAAACAACTTTTGCTAGCCGATTTTAAGCGAAAACGAGTAAAACGACATAATCGGTAAAAATACCTAATGTTCATAAGTACATGTTAAAGTGGGAATTTGATGTTGAAATAGAAGGGAAAAATGTTCAGCATGTCATAAAACATAAGAATAAGGGATGAAGTTTAATTTCCGAGCCTTGGGGAAAAAAATTAATTATGTAAAAGTTTAGGGGCAAAATCATAATTTTTACAAAGTTAGAGTCGAGGGCTGTTTTGATAAATGTGAGTATTAAATAATTTAAATTTACTATTTTAGATCAAGAAGAACGAAACTCGAGGTTAGACAAAGGAAAGAGTAAAGTTGAAGACTAAGTTAGTGAATTTTACTATATTTGGTACCGAGGTAAGTTTACGGTAAATAAATGCAATATTTCAATAATTATTATTAATGCTACTATTTTCCAGCAACTATGAATTTATTTCATGAATTTATTTGATGATGATCCAAGCATGAAATGATAGAGAATTAAAATTAAATAGTCCCGTTGATACATAAGGATGGTACTGGATACGAATGTCATGACATTTGGGTAAAGAGGTCCCATGTAAGACCATGTCTGGGACATGGCATTGGCACCGAGATGAGAGGTCCCATGTAAGACCATGTTTGGGACATGGCGTTGGCACCGAGATGAGAGGTCCCCCGTAAGACCATGTCTGGGACATGGCATGGGCACCGACATGAGAACATCCCATGTAAGACCATGTCTGGGACATGGCTTTGGCATGTTATTATCAGAAGAGGCCTGAGTATCCTTATTATTCCAATGTAGCTCAACGGGCTAATAAACGAATCATGTTCAGGAAAGTTCAGTTAAAAGCATAAATGGCGAGCTTAGGTAAGTTATAAGAGTTAAGAGCTTATTATATTACCAATTGATACTCAACGTTTCAGCAAGGGAAGAGTAAGTTATGATCACGAGTTAACTAAGTAAACAAGCAAGAGAATAAGAATGAGATTAATTAAAGAGTAAATTAGAGACCTTGGCATTTGAGTATAATCATTTGTGTTAAATGTTGTTATTTATTTGCTAGTAAACTTACTAAGCTTAATGCTTACTTCTTTTATTTTTCTTTCTCTTATAGTATTGCAAAGTTGCTTCAAGGATCCTAAAGAAGTTGGAGATCGTCTACACTATCAAGAACAATTGCTTGGTATTTTATGATGAAACACGTTTAAGTTATGACATGTATAGGGACTTAGTTATTTTGCATGTTTGTAATTATGATTTTGCTAAAGAATGGTGTGTGAGTATCTGATGATGAATGGTTATTAAAATGGTTAAGTATGAAGATGTTTGTTGTTATAAAAGTCTAGGTAATAAATTATGCATGGAAATCATGAAAGGGTAAAATCTTGTAAAGAAACAGAATTCAGGCAGCACAGTGACGTGACTTTGAAAAATCACCTAAGATGGTATAAAATGAATTAGAGGGTGAATGATATATGTAATGAAATATTTTTGAGTCTATTTTCATGGAAAAACAACGGTTTAGAAAAAGGAAATTTATATTTTAAGATATGTAAATTTTAGTGAGACAGAATCAGAACTATTTTTGGAGTCCCCTATTCTGAGTTTAGAAAATCACTAAAAATGGTACAAAAATATTTATGAGTTTTATTTTATATGTATAGAATCCTTATTGAGTCTATTTTCTTTAGAAATAAGCAGTAACACTATATAAAAATTCCACAATGAGAAATTTAATTTTTAGTGACAAGAGGTCAGGGCAGTCAATTGGTGAAATAGAGGAGACTTTAACTAATAAACTGTACTAATTGGCTATGCCACAAATTCTAAACATTTTATGGTAGGAAGATATATGAGTCTAGTTTTAGGTAAAATTTACGGAATTAAATTTTGAGTTCCGTAGCTCGAGTTATAATCAATTTAGTAACTGCTGCGCGATTGAATAGGTTTGCTGTAAATAGTAAAATTAATTTTCAAAGTAAATTTTTATGCTCCGAATTAGTAAGATAAGCTAAGTAATGCCTCGTGCTTGACTCCGGCAACGGTCTCGAGTAAGGGGTGTTACACGGATAGCTTCGATCACGTGTGTAGTACTATCTGCAGGCTACTACGTGTATCAGATATTAATGGTCACGTGTGTAGTACTATGTGCAGGCTACTACGTGAACCGGAAAGTTTAATCACATGTGTAGTACTATGTGAAGGCTACTACATGTATCGAATGATAATAGTTAAATCAGTGGTACTATGTGCAAAACAACGAATGTTCGCTATTATACCGACATGTTTAACGGGATATGAGAAATTGCAAGCCAATAAGAATATGTGATTGAAATGCGATGAGTTGCAAAATAGTCACTGGAGTGATGAAGTTTTGTACCGTGCTTACAAAATAAATTGTTATAGTGTTATGTGAATGAGTGAATTTGAAATGAATGATTTGGACAAGAATAAAGTGATGTTAGTTTGAAAATCACCAAAAGTTATAGAAATTGAGTTAGTGGTTGAGTGAGATATGGAATTAAATCTTAATGAGTCTATTTTTACATAAAAGAAGCAGAGCAAGCAAAAGAGTTATACATTTTGAGATATTTGAATTTTAGTAGGGCAGGGTCTGATTGATTTTAGAATCCCCTATTCTGACTTTGGAAAATAATTAAAAATTGTAAAAAATGATTATGATTTATAATTTATATGCTTAGAATTTTTAATGAGTCTATTTTCAAAGGAAACAAACAGAAATATCATCAAAAATCTTTACAATGAGATACTTCATTGTTAGTGAAGAGAGGTCAGAGATGTTGAGCAGTGAAACAGGGGAATCTTTAAAGAATAAACTGTACTAATTGGCCAAGTAAAAAATTCTAAAAATTTTATGGTAAGAATAAATATGAGTCTATTTTCAGGGAAAATTAATGAAACTTAATTTGGAGCTCTGTAGCTTTAGATAAAAATGATTTAGTGACTCTGACCCAAATAGACAGCTTTGAATATAAATATAAGTGAATAGTGAAATTATGTATAATGCTAGTTAAGCATGTTTTATATATACAGGATGTGGAATGGAGAGGAGGAGGAGGATAATAAAATGTATGAATGAATTGTGTATAAATGGTCATATGCCTGATTATAATTGGTAAATGTTAAATTGAATGGTAAATACGTATTGATACTTGAAGGACTATTGCGGTATTGAAAAGCAATTGATCAAATGTTTAAGAAATTTAATCATGATATTTATAGGTGTGAAAATAATGATATATGGATGATTATATCATTGAGGTTGCGTTAGTTAATTCGATTTATGTGATAGAAATGTCAAGAACATTTGTCTTTGATATGTGATGATCATGTAATGCCATGAAAATTTGTTTATTTGTGTGGTTTAAAATGTATCTATATTTTGTTATATAACTTATTTTGTAATCTATTTGACAAATGATAAAATTAATTCAGTTACTATGTGAGGTGAATTATGATTTGTGAAGCATATCTATATTCGCAATAATGGATAAAATATATTTATGTCATGGGTGAATGGTTAAACACTTGGGTTAGTATAAAGTGTATATTTAGTAAGGTTTGTTGGAAAAGAAATAATGTGTTTTGGTTTATATCGAATAGAGAAAATTTGTACTATCTTTGTGGCTAATTTTGTTAGCTTTGTGGGAGATGAATGGATAATATATATGTGACAATTAGCTTACTAGATAGTGAGTAATTGATATATTAAATTAGTTAAAAAGGAAAATTTGACGATATGAGAATATGTAATGATACGGATAAATCCAGGTACTCAGGACGAATTCAACAAGTAAGTGAAAATTTATAAATTCATACGACGACGAAGTGAAAGATTGTGAGTATATTTAGCCAAGAAAACCCTAATTAACAACTCAAGAATAACAACTTGAAAGTTTTAATTTAGATGAAATTTTACAACTTGGTTTACTACGGTTAAAAGTGTATATGTTCTGGTAATACCTCATACCCTATTCCGGCATCGAATACGGGTAAGGGGTTTTACAATGATCACTCGAACGATTTGACTAGTAGAATCTATCAGGAATCTACCGAGAGGAAGAATGTTTGATTAGGACTAGATAATGCCGGTTGGACCACATGCGTTAATAGAAGAAGGAACCCGTCATGGGCTACTTTGGATGAATGATCTGCTAGAAGTGGCAGAGGTTATGGTTCGTTAAAAGCTATATGTTAATTTTGGTTATTCAGAAGATTGGAACAAGATAAACTAATATATTAGGGTCAAACTGTGAAGCATGAATCCTTTAAGAGGATGAGGCGTCCACTCGGTCAGCATTCAACATAATCAAAACTGTGAGTTTCAACTAGAGGAAGTATTAAGGTGGAAAATCCTAAATTTGATTTTGTTTTGGATGAACGGATCATGATAAGGATCCGAATTTAAGGAGAACATTAGTGGAAGACAACCAGTGGTAGACAATGAACTTTATATCCAAGTATGTTGATAAAGGTATGATTTAAGCGGTGTGAGTTAAGTTGGTTAAGGTACAAAGGAAACTGGGATGCAACAAAATTAGGCCAAGACAATAGAGATCCATAATTGTAAAGGGACGAGTGTACGTCTAAGATAGAGAATAAGTCCCCCAGCGATGAACTATGGAAAAAGGGCAGGTAACGACCGTGCCAGTGGCATCTGTAGAAAGCCAAGGATAGACAGGGAGTTGAAATGTTTTAAATTTTATTTTCTAAATATTAAGAAATATTATTACACATTGTTTCACAAAATCTCACTAAGTTCATTTGAACTTATGAAATTATTGGTTAATCGCAGCATAAAGGATTGACTCGAGAATTGGGTAGAGGGACCAAGCTAGACACCGCCAGTTTTAGAGATGGGTGTGGATGTCATTCATATGTATAGAAGGGATCCCTTAGAGGCCCATCGGGTATCAAGTCAAATGTAATGACCTTTAGTTAAATTCTAGTGTTGTAAATACTACTAAGATTGTTAGGTCATAACTTTAAAGAACTGTATTTCTTAATATATTTTGATGTGTAATTTAAGTGTTTAAGTATGTAATTATAATAGAATCAAAGACGTCGTTAAGTTATTTGGGTCCTGATATCATACAGCACTTAGACCTAGTGAACAGGTCAAGTCTAAGGTGTTACAAATTGAGTGGTATCAGAACTTCGATTTAACCGATCCTCTGGATGTGAGAAATTAAGAAATAGACCCTATAGGCATGTTACGATAGGTCTGGTTTAGTCCCTCAAGTTATTATATAAGATTAATGTGTGTTATGGAAGTTGATCTAGTTGTGTGAACTATTGAAGGCGGTATTTGGCGTACTATAGCCGAAGGAAAGATAAGAAAGGCAAAACATGAAATACGAAGAAATATAGTAAAAGGTAATCTTTATTAAATATAGAGAGAATTTTTACAAGATACAGGAATATTTCAATTATCCCCTAGAGTGGACTATTCTGGAGAGTCAAGGTTAGACGCTTCTAAGTTTTCAGCTAGCTCTAAAATTCCCTCTACTCGAATTCCCTCTACTCTCTCTACTCTCTCTACTCTCTACTTTCTCTAAAATTCCTCCCAGCTAGCTCCCGAAGGGTTGGAAACTTTGAAGCCAGGGTTTGTATTGGTAAGATGGCGTAGGCAACTAAAGTTTACTTAACTTTAAGTCAAGGGGACCTGTGGTGACCTGTCCACGTAGGATCAGGTTAGCCCTTAACTTAGGCAGAAAATCCTGAATGCCTTGCTAGGTGTCCGCCATATACAACTCTAGGGCCTTCTCATTTTCCTTCTTAATGTGTTTACAATTGGAGAGGTGCTACTTCTTGAGGGTCTCTAGCTAGTGAACCCTCTCCAACTCCTTTTCTCGAATCTCTAAGAACTGGTATTTGGTCTCCTAGGTAGAGACAGACTCAGTAAGCTTAGCAATTTGTTGGACAGAAGCTTCATATGCTTGGCAAAGCTAAGTAGGAGACTACTCACCAGAGAAAATGGCCCTTTCAAACTCAACCCGCTTGCCCTCAATCACAGCACAAGCCTTCTAGAGGGCCCAGCTTGGGAGGCCACACTCCGCGATAACATGGAGAATGAACCTACTAGCTCGAGGAGAGTGAGCTTATGAACGCCAAAGGAAGGGAAGGAAGGTTATAACTCTTTCAATTCCTAGGACAACTCCCTGTCTTGTTTTTGTTGGATAGCAAAGGGAGAGAAAACTTACTAGCCCAGACCAACGTGTTTCTGCTAGGAGAAGAAGCTCTGAACCTCTCCTGAATGAAGAGTGTAATAGAAGGAACCAATTGGGGAAGTATGGGGAGCTCGGTGATGAGTGTCGAAGTTCACGGGAAGGGGAGATGAGGTCGTCCTCAACAAGAGGATCTGGAAGGACCAAAGGAAGGAATAACGAGCGTGTTAGGGAGTCAAAATTTGGGAATGTTATCATGGGCATTGGAGGAATAGAGGATTCACCCTCTGGAGAGATAGGTTGTTTACCCGGTTTGTGGTGGGAAAACTTGTTGCTACTACTCTCCCTAGCAGTAGAGGACCCTTTCTCAAGTCTCAACCTCTTGCGAATACTACTACCAGCTTGCACTCTCGAATTGACTGCATCTATGGCTTATTATGCACTCTCAAACAAAGCTTCTACATCCATGACTCTGAGCTGGGACAATGATGTGGGGGGGCAAAAGATAGGTAGGACCTGCAGGAGGAACAATAGGGTCAACAACATTTTCAACTAAGACTCTATTTGATAACTCACTCATGATCCCAAGAGTTAAGGATAGCCAGTGGTAATGAGGAATATTGCAGGCGGTGTAGAAGAAATTAGGGAGCTCTTTCCACTTTCCAAAAAGATCCCAAGCTAACTCGCTTTCACCCTCAAACGACCACACCCCTTCAATGGACTGAACCATTCTCTGATTCACGCTAAGATAATGTTTTGAGGCTCGCCAACAATTTGGGCTCCTTCCCTCTAAGTAGTAGAGAAAGATATTTCTAATAGTAAGAAGGCTTTTTAACTCCAGAGTCCACCTCAGGTTCAATCTTTCAACTTGTGCTACCATGATTTCTGTGTCCAAAGACTGGGATTGGTGGCAAGTAGAACCTGTAGGAATTAACCACTTCCTAGGAAAATTGAAACTACTGGAAAGCTTGTTTGTAACAACCTCTACCCAACTCGTTCGCCAAGTTCGACTATCGAATGCCACATTAAATAGAATAACTTAACAAAATTTCTTTCCTGGTTTAATTACATACTTAAACAACTTTTTTAACTTGTAATAAAACTTTAAAGCTTCATTTTCATCATTCGATTACATAATTTCTAAAAAAAAGACTCGAAAATGTAGAATGACAACGAAACCTTAAGGCGGAGCCTCTACGGATGCCCCTCTATAAACATGCACAACTGACGCGTTTCGCCTTGCCCCTAATGAAGTCTAGCTTGGTCGCACTCAATTTATGAATCTTTAACTAACCTGCATTTAATTTAACAACCCGTTAGGCGAAGTCTTTGTATTTGGTTACTGTTTAGCGTATAGTTGGTAAAATAAGGATAAATATGAGTAAGTAAAATGTTTTTCTTGGCTAAGTATATAATTATGTGTATTGTGTCATTTGGAAAACTCTTAGTTTTGATGAGTTCTATGGTTTGGCGGAACCTTCTGTTAAGTATCTGCCCAACCCAGATGCTTTGGGCGAACTCGTTAAGTTCGCAACTATTTAGATTTGTTTATAATTTAAGTGATCATGCTATAGCCAATCTTTTAGTTGCTGGATTTACTGTCAATTAAAATGATGGTGGGACCATGCACTCACTAAAACCCAACAAGAATAAATTTTAAAATAAATAAAAAAGATAATCAAGGAAGAATTATTTTAAATGAACAAGGAAGAGAAATCCATGATGTAGTAGCAACTTTAATTTTCTCAATCTCTAAGCACTTTATAGGAGATCCTTCTTAATACTTAAAACTTAAAAGAGAATATCTTTTAAAATTAAAATCATCATTAAAAGGTAAACCAAAAGAAAAGAAATTATCCCCTGTCAATCACAAATGTACTATGTACAAGATATAATATTTAATAAATATGAAAAAATAAAACAAGACAAATTACAAATTTTGAATCAAAATTGGAAATAAAACAAATTAAAGTGGAGCTTTCCCAACTTAAAAATGAGCAACAAGAAATGAAAAAACAAATGCAAACTTTAAAACATGAAATCCCAGAAGATAGCACTTTAGAAAATGAACCCGAGGATGAAGAAAATACACAAGAATATATAATGGTTCTCACTGAGGTATCTATCCAAAGATATTTAATAAAAATAATTCTTATTATAAATAAAGAATTTCAATTGGAAACAATAGCCCTTTTTGACATAGAAGCGGATCAAAATTGTATTAGAGAAGGGATAATTCAAACAAAATATTATGACAAAACACCAAAATCTCTTAAAGCTAAAAATGGTATAAAAAAAACTCAGAATTACTTTGATTCTTGTTGAAAAAATTATCCAAATTTACCACCAAAATAGATCACCACCCATATTTCACATATTGGGATTTCCAGACGGTTTGAAATTCCTCCTCCATAATATTTTAAAAAAAACTTTTGTTTGGAAAATATTTTGGAGATTTTTGGGTAGCAGCTTGTAAAGATGCTACTTCTTTTGGGAAAACATCTTGAAGAGATGTTTCTCTTAAAATTTTTTTGAGAGATTTTTGTTTGTGTAAAATAATCTCTTTATTTTTTGAAACCTTGTTGTTTCAGAAGAAATTTTTTTGAGAGAAATTTCTTCGTTTAATTAAGAAAAGGCTAATGTCATTTCTGGGAATTGAGAAAGGGACGCAATCTATTTTTTGATTTGTGAACCAATTTCATTTGAATCTTGTGAATCCTAAAAGGATGCAATTTTGGAGGATATTAATGAGGATGATGATCTCTCATTTTATTCATCAAGGTAAATTTCATAGCATGACTTAATTGGTTTTGAGGAAATTTTGGTTTTTGTGGATGTTTCTTCAATTTTTCCCTTTTCTTTGTCTCTAAGTTTGGGTGGGATTTTTTTAGAAACTCTATGGTGAGAAAATCAGGCAAAGAATTAGTTTCGCCTTTGATGTATCCAATGTCAAAATCAAATATGCTCAAAATTGCTTGTCATCTTGCAAAAATATTCTTTGAGGTAATATTTTGAACATCTTTTTGTAAAACTTCTTTTTTCGATTTGCAATCAATTCGTAAAAGGAAATTTTGGTTTAATAAATCACTTTGAAATTTTGTAATACATAAAAAAATTGATAAAATTTCTTTTTTAATAGTACTATAATTTTTTTGAGTCAGATTCCAGCGTCTGAAGGTAAACTAGACTATTTGCTCTTTTCCTCCCTTAACTTGTTTTAGAATCCCACCATACCCTATTTCAGAAGCATCCATTTTTACTCTCTCAGGGGCATTTGGATCAGCTAAATGTAAACATGGAAGTTTAGTGATTTTTTTTTTAATTTGGATGACAATATTAGTGTGATTATTTGTCCAAGGTGGTGGATTCTTTTTGAGCCTATCATATAAGGAATTGCATAATTTGCTAAGACTTGGAAAAAGATATATGACATAATTGAAGCTTCCTAAGAACCTTTGTGATTGGAATTTATAAAAAATTTGATTCGGGAATTTGCAGGCAAATTTTATAGATCTTTCTTTTGGGGTAACGTCGGCTCAAGCCAAGACCAAGAAGGAATAAAAAAAACTCATGGTTGAAATGATCAGCTTAATGGATTATGGATCAGAAGGCAAGAAATCCTCAATGTCTTCAATCAAAACAGTGGATCTTGCAGACAATACCACTTCAATAACGATCACTAGAAAAAGAAATAAAAAATGGTGATAATTCTACAAAGACAAGAGATGAATGATTTCCTGCAAGCCTACAAAGAAAAGACAAAAGATGAATAAGGGAGATTCCCTCCAAGAAAAGACAAATGAACAATGAAAAATCTCTTGCATGAACAGTGAAGATTCTTGACGATGAACAGTGAAGATTCTCTTAAAAGTAGCAATTGTGTAATATTGGCAATGATGCAAGGGATAGGATTCCCCAAAAAAAGATGTTGTAAAGAAGTGTTTCTAATTGAAGTTAGTGTAATAGGGTATGTAGCACCTTTATGTTTCCAGCTATCAGAAAGGTTAATTTTATACCATTGTATTATTCTTGGGATTATGGTATGAGATCTTGAGGTATATATTTCTATTAAAAGGGTTTGAAGTGGAGCCAATAGACTAAATTTAAAATATTTACAAAGTCATATTATAGGTGAATTAAATTTTGGTTCGAAATTTTAGTGATTTGATGGTTAATTAAGGTGCAAGGACAAAATTGTAGAAGTGGTAAAAGTTAATCAATATAAAATTTTATTTAATTAAGGTTAAGGTTAATAATTAGTAATTAATTAAATTAATTTTAATTAATTAATAGTTTAATTATGGCATATAAGTTAAAAAAATTAAAAGAAATATATTTTTTCATCATTTATTCTCAAGGTCGAATGTAAAAGGAGGGGAAAAAATACCCTAGTTCGTCCAACCTTCATCCTTCCAATTGATTTGGAATTAAATCAATCAAAAGTTAATCGAGGAATAGAAGAACTTACAGATTAGTCCCTGACACTTTGTGGTTGTCGTTTTACAGGTAAGTCCGTATGGAACTGTAACGACTCGAAAGTTAGTGGTATCAAAAAGTGTGGTTTTGGGACTTTGTTTTCGTAAACCAGACTCATAAATATTTACGGAGTTATAATTGGAGTGAATTGAATTTTGATCGGGTAATTTTATTGAATTAGGGCTTAATTAGTGTACAGGGACTAAATTGTGTATGTGCTAAAAGTAGGAGCAGTTATTAAATTATAAGGTAGAACATGACTAAGGAACTTTTGAAGCAAATAGGCCAATGGGTTAATAATAGTGGATGGTAATGAAATGGTGAAAGATTAAAAATGTTATAAAATTATAATTAAAATAAATTAAGTTGAAACATTAAACAAAATCATATTAAAACAAAACTAAGTGGATTGAAAGAGAAAAACAAAATTCTCTTCATTCATTTCTCTTTTCGAAGCAAAAAGAACAAGGGGGAGAACACACACCATAAGGGTTTCAAAATTTCAAGCTCAAATTGCTAACGACAACCCAGATTCCTCGAAAAATAAAGGAAAAGATAAAGTTGTCGACGAGTAGCTCGGACTTTACGGTTTGTGTTTCTATAATCCAAACTACTTGTAAATTGTTGCATTTTGAACTGTTGTTGCATGGTAAAAAATTAAGGTGAGGAATTTTGGTATGATAATTTGTTATGGAATTGAGTTTAATTGATTGACTAAATTGAATATATCTAAAAAATATGGGTATTTATATAAATGTGAAAATTGAGCATATATTGAGATGATGATTGTTGCCATACATGTTGGATAAGTGTGTTCATAGTGAAATAAATGTGAAATGTGATATTAGATGGTAATAAAATATGAAGTAGATACCCTATTAATTATTAGGGCAAAGTCAGATACAGTTGGCATGCCATAGGTTAGGAAGAGTTTAAGGTTACTTATACTACGAGTCGATGAGGCACTGGGTGCCAAATTGCTTCGGATTAACTGATGAGACAATAGGTGTCAAACTTAATTATAACATTTGGCATAACTATTTGCTTTAGATTTATCCGATGAGGCACTGGGTGTCAAACTAAGTGGATTGAAAGAGAAAAACAAAACTAAGTAGATCCGTATATCTGTCCAAGTCTAGTTGTCTTAATAGGGAAATAAATGGTAAAAATTGAGATGTTCGAAATGGCAAGTGATGAGAACTGAAAATAAAATGTGAAATAGAACATGAAATGGTGGATTGAATTTTGAATATTGAATGATTATGATAAATGAATTCATGAGATCAGAAATTGATATGGAATGTGTCATTATAAGTGTTATGCTATTAAATGATTCATGAAAATGATTGTTACATATTAATAGTAGAAAAATGAGTTTGTAAAGGTTAATGATGTTAGAGTATGCCCAAAGGCCAATCATGAGATGATTGTAATCACATACTCATTTTACCTTGTTTGTTAATATATGGCATTGTCATTGTTATTTCAGTTTATTTTCCTGTGTGTACAACTAAACTAGTTTAATAAAGTACTAAGAATAATATGATTATTCTTATAAGGTCCTTAGTCAAGTATTATTATGAGCTTGGACAATGATAATGCATTGAGATCAATATGTACTTGATTGATGACAAAGTGTTGTCATTGACATAGGGATGTCAAAATCGATACATGAGTATATGTTGAATAACAAGATACTGGACTGACCCGCTATAAAAACTGATGTTGGGTATGTTGCAATCTATTTAGAGGGATATGGTTGATCAAGATAGGATTTATCTCTCCTACACAATGGGAGCAATATCTTAGGCCTCTTCATGTAGTGGGACTAGAAATGCATCGACATGCTCGAATAAGTTGATATGAGATATCACACTTATTTTTTTATTATATTATACTTAGAATATCAAGAAATATGATATTAGACTATACAAGTGTGACTATTCCATGACTTATGTCAAATCTAGATATTAAGGATAAAAAGATATAGTACATGAAAAAGATTATCACAAAAAGGTTCTAGCGAATCATAACTTCTTGTAACTTGGGTAGGAATGATGCATTACTAGATGCCACTCATTGCTTGTAATATTAGAAACGTTCTAGTATTACTACTCATGTTACAAGAGCCTCCAGGGTCATACCCTATTGTAACCTTCCAAACCTAGCCTAGATGTTATGTCCGAATAGTGGAGATCACATTGGTCACCTATGTAGCACTACTACCTTATCGTTCGTTGAAAACCTTAAGTACCCTCTCTTTTAGGAAAAACTACAGTTTATCTTTGTTATTTTTGGAAAACGTTCGTTAATTAAATCTACCATTCTTAGGTCATGTTATTAGCATTAGTGTGGTTTAGGAAAAAGTTAACTCAACGTTCCTATCAAGAATTTTATTATCTCTTATTGCAGCGAAAATATTCAGTATTAAAAGATTAACTATTTAAGCCAAATATCATCCTTGTAAGTTTTCAAATAATCCTATAATAACCAAAACTATATGTCAAGTATGCATGAAAATCCCAAAGCAGTAAGAAAAACCCAACCACAGTTCAAATAGCTTTATAGTCCAAAAACCATATAAATTTAATAAACTCCCAAGCAAAATAATATGAATGCTCGAAGCTCGTCGTATGTTCGCATGCCATGTTTGATCCTAGTTTTGAGCATTACCTAAGATGGTTGAAACTATAGGGTGAGCTAAATAACTAAGTGTGAGTCAAACCAGTAAGAACATTCAATCATACATGCAAATATCATTCACCACTATTTGAAAAACAAACATAACATAAGTATTATCTTTCATATGTGACATGGACATATCATAATGCATAATGAGATCCTACCCAAACCATACGCTACACACCACGAGTTCCCAAAACTCGTCTGCCAAATTCAAATCATTACGAGCAACGCTTGATATGGTTATACCACCATAATACATAATACAGTTATACTGCCATTTAACATAAAATGTGATATAATCACCATTCTCCTCATTACTCCCAGTGCAATGCACTGAAAACATATATGTCGGCTTAATATGCTGCCATTACTCCGTCAACCACAATATCCCACCCCATGTACATGCGATATGCAATACAAATTTCAATCAAATGCAAATTTCATACATTTTCTTTCAGTAGCATAATTTACATGCCCTCATTATAACATTCACAATAAAGTGTTCAATTTCACCGAAAACACAGTGACATTTTATCATACCATCTTTCATTAACACTTTAGGAAAATTTCTAGTGCATGTATAGTAGTTTTTCATTTAGTACTTTTCATGGCATTTTACCCAACAGAGATCTCATGCATTCAATAAATGTTTCCAAATTAATACATGCTATACAAACAACCAATCATACATTACATTACCAAATCACTCATAATAGTTCCAATCAGTCAATCATGCAACTTGCAAACATGTCATTTAGTTAAGGCTCGTAACGTACTTGATTTGGCCACTTTAAAAACCATTTACATAGCAATTCAGCTAAGCGTAACCAATAAGATTAATCAACATTTATAACATTCAAAATATTATTAAAAAATTCAAGTTCACAAGTTAGGACCCACACTATATTTCTCACTACTTGTGAAGCACACGATTTCTCCTTAAAACCTTAAATCAAACCTAAATTAAAATATAGAAATTTATTGAGTTAGGTCACTATCACAATCAACCTTAAAACATACCTATAATAATTTAATAAAATCAACGTTTTCATATAAATTCCAAATCCAAAGTGAGTAAGTTACTTACACTAGTTTAACGCGAAACATACGCACAAACATTTAAAGGCTTCACTATTGGTTTGAGGCGTTTAAGTCAGAACCTAACACAATTAGATATTGAAAAATCAATAGATATTGAATCATTAAAAACATTAATCCAATCAATTAATAATTTCTCGAACAATTAAGTCGAAACTACGTATTAACCCATAACCAACCGCACTTACGCTTCCCAAATTATCATATCCGAGTTGTCAAATGACGAAGATCGAATTCCCTAAGTAATATATGATTAAAGGCTGATTTGAAAGGAGTTTATAGGACCAAAAAATTTTGGAAAAAGATGATAAAATTTACAAAAAATAGCAACCCCCTTCTTGGTGCTTCTAGGCGTGAAGCACCACCACCCATGGTGGCAAATCGAGGCTGATTTGAAATCCAATTAAAATTACTTTTGAAGGCTGGAAAATTTCCCATAAAATCATTAAAAATCACCCCAATTCTAGATTTGGAAAATTGGGTATTTTCTGGAAAGATTCGTCAAGAAAATTAAAGAAAAAAGACACTTACCCTTGCTAGAAGGAAAGGGCAACAATGGAGTTCCTTGGGCAGCAATGGAGATCGTTCTTAGGGGGTTAAAGATTGCAGGTTTGAGGCTGGAAAAATATGGGAAAATGGAAGAAAGAAAAAGAGGGGAATGGTGCAAGAACCCATTGCAAAAGAAAGAAAAAAGGGATGGTTGATCTTAGTGCTTTGGGTTGTGGCACACAAGGAAAAAGAAAAGAAAATTTGAAGAGAAAAGAGGAGAGGAAGAGGGAGGGAAGGCTAGGGTGAAAAGAAAATGGTTAAATTTTGAAAGAAATTTATATTTATACCTAGGTTTGCTAGTAGGGGCAGTACAAAAATAGGGAGAAGGAAAATTTTTAGCAAAATTTTAGCTATTTTGCAAGGGAAGGGATTCGTTTGATCTAATTACCTTGCTTTGTTATTTCCTTTTAACCATTGGGCTATTTACTCATCTTTGAAATAATTTCACAAAACTTTTAAGAAAAATTTTGGGATGTTACAGCTATAGTTGAATCAAACAAAATTCAAATACATTTGGTATTGTATTTAGTTGTCACATGAATTAAATTAATTATTGAATTAATTTAGTTTGATAGTTAAATATTGAACACATTATATGTAAAAGCTTATTGTACAAATATAAAAAACATAGATAAAATTAATACATGAATTTGATTCATACAAAATATTAGTTGAATATATTTTACCGAAATTATTAATATAAATAGTTATAATAATTTCATCAAAATATAAAAGGAATTGAAATTTATATTCTTTAGGAAAGAATATAATTTAACTTTCCATTTGTTTCTTTAAAAAATAAGGGAATAATCTAATTTTTTCCTAATATGTGATATCAATGAAAAATAAAAGGAATATAAATCCCTAATGTGTTAAGGTTACCAAAAAAATATAACCACACAACTCAAAAGGTCTAGCAACCGTTCTTGAAAATTCTCTCTAAAAAGTTCAAGAGAATATTGTTGATCGTTATTTGACTGGGTGGATTACATAGAAGTTGAGACATTATTGTTGTGGCTTGAAATTGACATCTCTAAAAGGGATCCTATCAACAACCTTGCACGTCATTTTTTAGTTTCAAAAGGTACATTTTTAGCATTGTTTCAACCCAATTCATTCCTCATACATGGATCCATGGCTGATGATTGACGAAATATTTTTTTTCGCTGCGCCACAGGGCATACCAGCCATCAACAATGGTATCAGTGCCACTTGTACGATACAAATTCAGGATTATATTTATTGGTCAATGCGTTTGTATGAGATACATGTTATATGATTCATTTTAATCGATCTATTTTATATATACCTGATACATGCAATCTGTTTAATAAACCTATGTGATTATATGTTCGTCCCAATCATTAATTAAGTGTTAATCATTTATTTTAATTCCTATTGGATCTAATATAATTTGTTAAGTGTTAACAAATTTGTCTTGGGGAAATGGGGTTTATGTTATTCAAGCTAATGGTTAATTTGCTGTTAACATACGAAAATTAGGAACAAAAATTTTTCCAGTAAAAGGACTCATAGATTTGAAGTTTGAAAATTTATATTTTCAAAAGTATTCAATTTTTTATAAAAATAAAAATTCGGTGATGCTTTTCTAAAAGAGATCTGAGTGCAATTTCTTGATTTGATAAAAATTGATAGATCTGCCCCTTGACCTCTTTGCATTGGCGACATTAATTGGTTGGGACAAATTTTTTAATTCACAGTAATATTTGATTAAATAAATACATATCATATGTTGTTTTCTATGGTTGATATGCATGGTGTTTGAAATGCATGGTTATAGCCCAATAGCCCATTTAATTTATAAATTACAAAGGTTGTAGTTTTATAAATACGACATGCGTGTCATGCCTTTCTATTTCTCTCTTGTATTTTTCTTCTCATCTTACTCCCTCGTATGTAAAATGAGTTTCTATAATTGTAAACTATGTAAGTTGCTGCAAACTAGAAGAGATGAAGGATGGGTTATCTAATGGAGAGAAAGAAACTTGTGGTGCAACTTAAACCCTTAGGATTCCTTTCGATTCTCCCATTGGCTTGGGAGAAACCACTTAGGTTTTATGGGCTATAACTATTACATTTATGTACTAATTTATATTACTCATGTTTGTAATGCAATGGATGATATGTTAGCATGTATGATATAGTATATTGATACAATCAACTTAATAAATAAATAAAATGGATTAAAGTTGGACATTAATGGTGAGATGAATATTATTAAAAACTCTCAATATAATATTAAGTTAAGATTTCCTTTCAATATTTACCCTCGATAAAGCTTTGATCGATACAAAGTGAGTTTTGCTAAAGAGAAGTACTTGTATTTATCTTGGTCAAACGTGAAGAATAAGCAAGTGATAATTGTCAGTTATAATATTCATTAATAACTTAACAAGGTTACTCTAATAGGATTAGAAACCTAGAGACAAGAGATTTAGATGATCATGAGATGATTGAAAAAAGAGTTGTTCACCAAATAATGAGTTACATAAGATGCGATTAGCAAGTGTTGGTTACCTAAATAACCATAATCTTGAGAATAAAACCAAAGCTGACTTGAGAGGAGGTGAAACATGGATCATTACTCACTACAAAACTTTAGAGAAATTATTTTACAAAATTAATATCTGAGGGTTATTAATTTTGAATAAAATAGTAGGAGCATATTTTAATAAAGTTCTTTTAAATGTTCATAATAAACTTGGAAAATTTACTCATAAGCAATTTTTATTACTGTAGATTTGTTATGGCAAACAACAAAAACTCTTTATCATTGTGATCTGTCCTTGAGAAGGACGAGCTGAATGGTTTAAACTTCCTTAATTGGTTCCAAAACTTGAGGATTGTTCTCAAACAAGAATGAAAATTGTATGTCATTGAAGAACCTGTTCATAATGATCCAGTAGCTAATGCCTCTTATCACACCCCAAAATAGGGCCTAAGAGTTTTAGGGGTATTTTAGGAATTTTAGCCTTAGAGTGTTCGGAATTTTATGACATGGCGTATCGATAATGTTTTCAATTATGATTTTTAAAAAATTAAATCAATTTCTAAAAATGAGTTTTAAATAGCTTTATTTTGAAAATAAGACTGATTTGCAAAATAGTCAAAATTAAGGGTTTTTATGAAGCAATTTGACCAAGTGTCCAAAATCAACCTAAAACCCCCATTTTCCAAATAATTTTCACGTCAACTATCCCAAACAATTTTTACTTCTAATTCCTAATCATCTTTGATTTCTATCACCCTTGTACCTTAAACCTATATAAAAACAAAGAAAATCACCCAAAAACTTCATCATCTACATCATCTTCTCCAAACATGGGTTTTCCTATATTTCTGTCAAAGCTCGTTTTTCTTACATCAAAGGTAACCATTCAACTTTCCATGAGTTTTAAATGATATCTAGTCCCTTAAACTGAATATGGAGCCATTGAAACACATGTTTTAAATAAAAGCCAAAAATTGAGTTGTTAATGGTGGATTTCGAGATTTTACATAAAAACGTGGTTTCAAAGTATTTTCCAACTTTTTTTAACATGATTAGAAGGTTTCTAACTTTACTTTGACGTTTCATTAAAGATTTCTTGAGTTTTAATGAATTTTCTAAAAATAACCATAAAATATGTCAAAAAGTCGATACTATGAATTGAGTATTTTATTGTAGTTTAAAGGTTGGGAATTAGACGTATGTGAATTATAAGATGAACAGAACTGGTTTTAGGTGAAAATATGAAGTATATATTAAGATATTAAAATTTAAAGTTTGCTATGTTATAAGTGTCGGTTACATGACAACATAGCTTAGGCTTATGTCTTTGATTGCTTGTGGTGAGTTCTTAGCTAATTATTGAATGCATTGTTGTGTGAATTGTTGTGTTGAATTTCTGGATTGGATAGGACCCTCTACAAGTAGATATAAAGGTAAGGAAAAACTAGTTTAAGCTTTTGGCTTTTCAGAGAAAGCGTAATCGGTAAGTGTTTGGAATAATTGCTTGTGGACATGATTCAGTGCATTACTTGGGAATTTAGTAGTAGCCTAAAACCCTAATCTAAATTCTGAGTGTAAGCTTTTGTAACATCTCAAATCCAGCTTAGAAGTTATGACCAAATTAGGAGATGTTACTACATGTTCATTTGAAAACCCAGAATTCGTTTGATATGAGAAAACATCGTTAGCTCTTATTACGTAAAAATTTGGTTTGTTGGCAACCATATATTCCTTAACATTTTAACAAGAATGTTATTTATATACATATTTATATATTTCATAAGCATTTGAGTTTGCAACAGAAAAATCTTATTTGACTCAAGTTTTGAAAACACGATTTTTTATAATGAAATCAAACATTTCGCATATCAAATTTTAAGCCCACCAAAATGGTAAAATAGTTAAAATCATAAAATAAGATCCAAAAATTTAAAAAATCCTAAAAACGTCTCAAGCAACCCCTCAAAACAAAATACTATAACCCAAACCAATTTGCATATTTTAACAAAAGTTCTTAACCGAGCTCCCGTCTCAATAATCCGTCTGAAGTCTGAGGGTTACCTGAAAGTAACAAACAAACAGAGAATGAGTTTTGAAACTCAGTGTGTAACATATAGTATAATCAATAGACAATATTTCATATCTTAGAAAAACATTTTTCTTAACAGATACATTATCAGAACATGTTAGATGCAGAAATATAATCCTACCCCCATCCGCTACACACTATCTCCAACCATCCCAACACATCATATAGGGTATAAAACAACCATCCGGCCCTTCACACCATTTAGTATATATGCAGCTTAACTGCCAAATCAATAGGCGAATTATCGCTATGTACAAAAATAGATGTGGCTGTGCCACCAGTTACGACAGATAATTAAACTGCCCACACTTCCTCTAATACATAAATCCCACCCCGAATGCACATACAGAATTACAAATGTCCAAAATATGCATATCATACATGCTCATATAGCATATACAGATCAGTCATATCATATTATAGAATACTCATAACATTTTGCAAATTACACTTTTTATGCTACATGATAAATATACATACTTTAACAATACTTATATTAACTTTTATGCTTCACAAATTGTCAAAAATCACATTTTATAGCTTAATTACGATATACAGCTGGAAACACAGAAATTTACACATTTTTACATACCCTTTTTTAACTTAAAATCATACAGTTTCGATAAAATTCTTGTTGAAAAAATAATTAATTTTTACAAAATAATTAAAGTGCACTTAAAATATGAACATGTTGAATTTTAGTTAATTTTATAATTAATTTTGATGAATTTTGGTTATTTTCGACAGATTTGGACAAATGGCGAAAAATGGCTCGGCAAACACTGCTAGAAGCGCAAAACTGAGAAGAAATTTGAAGTATCGAGGCAAACTAAATTTCAGCCTAAGACGGTCCAAAATTATATGTATTAATTCATAATATAATTAATTTTATTTTATACCCAATTTAATTTGGGTTAATAAATTATTATTAATTAATTATAAAAAAGTGGTCCAGTTGAACGGAACCGAGTGAACCAAACCGACCAAGAAATGGACAGCCCAAAAACCGCCCCAAGAACTGACCCAAATCAGCTTATTAGCTGATTATTTAAGCTTGCAAAGAGGCCCTTGAAGACTTGTTCAAGTTGCATTCAAACCCCTCCACAATTTGTGGCTTTATAGAATTGCCCCTAGCCTAAATTAGCAAAGTTGAAACTATCAACCTTGCCACATGTGTGGCCCGCCAATGGAGGGCTCTTTGGCTGATAATGTTAGCTATTTTTAGCAACCTTCCTCAGCTATAAAAACCCCCTTAGGCTGGTCATTTGAAAAACACACCTCAAGTATTCATATCTTTCCTCTATTTTCTCCACTTTCTCCCTTCTTTTCCATTCTAAAATTCCCTTGCTCTCTTGTCGATTTCTCCTCTTGGGAAAGGGGAATTCATCAGCTATTTGGAGCAGCAATTAAGTGTTCATAGCAGCCTTATTCAATGAGGACAACAGAGAAGGAAGAACGGAGAAACTAATCAAGCCACGGAAAAACACCGGATTTGATTCTTGTTCCCTATCTTTTTAATTTTTATTGTTGTTATGCTGAACATATCTATGAATATTTATGTTGTTGGAATGGTTATTTTAATCAATTTAGCTTGAATTTAATTCATTTTAGGTTGATTGCATTTCGTTTATTAAAATAATTGAAATTGTGTTTATGTTGTTATAGGCCTCGGTAAGATGCTTGATTAAGTAAAATCATGACTAAGTTATTCTTGCATTACATTTGTTAGGTAACTAATGAATTAATTATTTAAACGGATTGAAATTGTAATTAATGGACACAGTGCTTAATCAGTGCATGTTTAATCATCTAAGGTAGCTGAGGGTTAGATTAGCAATGGTATCTGACGATACATTTGCCTTGCATAACTTGCAAGATTATTGTGATTAAATTGTTTCAAGGTAAGTATACTTTGTTACCTCACATAGTCTTTTATGTGCTTATTAAATCGAGTTAATTTTTTGAATTGACATAGGGATATGTACAAAAGATTATTTCGATTTAATAAGTATGTATGTGCAATAACATGTTTGCCTATTAAGATTTGTTTAATCAGTTTAATTAACATAGGGATATAGTCAAGAGATAAATGGATTTTGGTAGGTGAGTATGTTCATAAGTTAAGCAAATTACCGAGTTGCCGTGAACTTATTCGTAACAATATAAACATGAGTTTAAAAATTCTAAGTTAAGAAATGTAATTAATCTAACACAATTATGTCATCTTGATTAAAATCGTATTTTGAATTCGTGCATTTGAGATTTATTTATTTAGTTTACTTAGTTTCAAATCTTAGTTTTCAATCACCCTCTTCAAACAAAGTATTTTTCTTCACCAAAGTGTTTTAAATAGCATTCATAAATAATTCTTTTCACAGTCCCTGTGGGTACGATAACTCGACATTTACTTGTCACTTTATTACTTGTTGTGATTGTGTACACTTGCACATTTCCGTCGTTCCAAGTTTTTGGCGCCATTGCCGGGGACTGTGTTTTAAAAAAAATTCATTATTTGTGAAATTGTTAGTTTCGCATTTTGATTTATTTTTCTGTTCAAATTTTAACTTAGTTAATTTTTCTGTGATTATTTCAGGTGTTTATTAGTATTTACCGAATCATCGATTTACTCCCTATAGACCTTGAGATTGAACAAACTTTTCGACAGTGAAGAAGACAAGCAAGTAAAAAAAGGACTGAAGAGTTGAACTTCGAAAATCCGAATGTAACACCCCAAACCCGGCCTAGGAGTTATGGCCGAATCTAGCGGTGTCACACTGATGTGTTTAGCAAAAATTGAACTTGTTGGTAAAAATTTGTTTTTAGGTTTAAAAACTCCTTTCTTATTATTTAACAAATCATTTAGTCAAAAACGTTTACCTTGTTAACTGCTACTGTTACAAAAGGTTGATCCAAAATCGCGAAAGCTTTTAAAAACTCTAATGTATAAATTTCGTGTCTTTGAAAATAGTAATTATTTTGAAAATTCGTCTTCTACTAAACTAGCAGTTTAAAATAAGTAAGCAAAAGCCAAATTAAAAATTTAAACAAACATAGATGGCATTATTACTTAAACAAAACCCAACACAAACTTTAATTTTAAATAAAAGCAAGTGTAGCACCGCTGCAGTTGTGTGGCCACCTCCGAGTCTTTCACAGCACCAAATTGCCTATGGCTGAGGATTACCTGTACAGTTAAACAGACGGGTGAGTTTACGAAAACTCAATGTGTAATCCCCAAATAAGCAAACAGTCAATTAAATAGTAGATAAATTCATTTTGGGCCTGAGCCCGTTACAATAATAGTCCAGTTCAGTATGGGCCTAAGCCATTCCGTGTAACAGTAAATGATTGGGCTTGAGCCCATCACAATACCAGTCATCAGTAGGGCCTTTGCCCAATTTCAGTAATAGTTTCGGTGGGGCCTTGGCCCATAACAGTAACAGATATCAGCCATGCAGTGAACAGTATGTAATATTATTAATCGATGCAGTAACAATACAATATCATTAATCAGTGCAGTAACAATACAATATCATTAATTAGTGCAGATATGCAGTTAGAAGTCTTACCCAATCCAGCCTCTACACACCATTCTGTCCCGCCAAACACACTATGTGGGGATAAAATTGACCCACCCAGCCAGACACACCAAAATTAGCACCGGTTGTGGTACTACGGTTGTGGCACTAAACAGTATTGCAGCAAAGCAGCCAGTAAAATAAACGACATATAGCCATCAGCAAGTCCACAGTCGTCTTGGGCGACCCGTGCAACCTTATCAGTGCGATACACTTCCTCCAAATATAACAACCCATCCCCATGCAATATATCGTGACATAATATCATATGTGCATGCAAAATGTCATGCTCAACCATAGTCATACATATCATGAGCAAATCAGTCAGATATAACATAAGGCCATAACAGTCATATCATCTCCTAGGGGTATAACAGTCATTTTACCCTATGGGGGTATTTCGGTCATTTTACCCTATGGGGGTATTTCGGTCATTCTACCTTACGGGAGTATTTTAGTCATTTTACCTTGTAGGGGTATTCAGTCATTTTACCCTATGGAGGTATTTTGGTCATTTTATCCTATGGGGGTATTTTGGTCATTTTACCTATTTTGGGGTCTCAGTGTAGATATCGACCTCTTGAAAGGTCCGTAGTCGCCTCGAGCGACTCAGGTAACCTAAAAGGTCATAATAGTAAAAATGGGCCTAAGGCCCATTACTCGGCCCAAGTGGGCCCACACACTCGTGCAGCCCGTTCAGCCTAGATTTTGCCACGGCTATGAGATCTACATAGCCCAGTCCATTATTTTCCACAAATAGAGGATTTCTTACATGTGGGGCCCACGAGCCCATTGAGCCCACACTGCCCATTTTGGCCCAATGTGGCCCATTACGGCCTAAGCCCATGAAAATGGTTATGGAGGCCTCTACAGTCAAACGCCCATGGTTCGTGGGTTAGGCTTGCCACACGAATGATCGCATGCTTATGTGGTCTCAAACGCCGTATTTTCAGCTTTTTTCCGTTCCACAGTTGAATGGGGTGTTTACACACCTGTTTACGAGAAGATGCGCAAACAATCCTCGAACACTTCCGAACCTATGTTCACCCATAACACTCGGTTAACTGCATATGATATGAATTTAAAAAAATCCTATTCATTACACATAACTTCTTGATTAACAGTCACTTACCTTGATTGAACAACCGAATCCCTAAGCACTTCACTCACTGGAACGACGTTAGTCACTAGATCTCGGGGTTATTACCTGCAATCTAGTTGAAACCCCTTAATACCAATTATCTCTTAGAATAATTTAAGTCAAAATGAACACCAACTTACTGAAAGTATAAAACCGTAGAATAAGAATGGTATACAAAATCGGCAGAGAATAAGGAAAAAGTCGGCACAAATAGTGTAGAAAAAGGAGAGCAAATCAACAAGAAGGGAGGAGAATAGTTTAGGGGACGAAGAGGTTTCGATAGAGGGTAAAGAAAGAATGAATGAAAAAGGAGAGAAGATAGATTAGCCACCAGTAGAATTACTCAGAAAAGAAAGAAAAAGAGACAATGGAGAAAGGCACTATTCGGCCAACACCAAAAAGAATGAGACAGAACAATATGCAAAAACCCCTTACCACATCGGCCTTCAAGCAAAAAGAGTGAAAACTCCTCACAAAACTAAAATGAAAGTATACGAAAAATGAGCAAAAATCCCCTCTGGCCGAATTTTCCTAGGTACAAAGTCCAATTTCGGCACACCTCTCCTCTCCCCTCATATCCCTTGATTTTCTCCTAAAATCTCTCCCCTTATCCCTCATTGAATCACTCCATCGATTTCTCCTCAACTCCCCCAACAACTCCATTCAAATTCCATCCAAACTCTCCTTAGCTGTGTTTTAGACCAACTCCACTACCTACACAGCTCCAGCAGCAAAATAAATTCTCCGTTGCTCAACCCAGGACTTGAACCCCAGACCTCACAGTTCACAACACACCACCTTGCCACTAGACCACAAGCTATTTTTGTATAATAATTTAACCACAATAATTTAAGAACCTACTATCTAGATCCAAGGATTTTATTCACTTAAGATAAAAAATTTTGCATAAGCCAATACTTGAACCCCTGACTTTTGAGACACTTCCAAACACTCCTAAGTCACATAACCATTGAAGCAGACATTCATTTATGTCCCTTCCTTGCTCAACTAAATATTTATGTGTAGTCTCCTAATTGTTCCCTTGTTCAAAACCAATTTCTTCTAGGCCTAAAATTTAGGGTGTTACACCGAATCAAGGAAATAGAGCAAACTTGATCAAAATCCTATCATTATTGCTGATGATAGGGATAGAGCTTTGAGAAAGTATTTCGTGCCAGTATTTCATGATCTTAATCTGGGTATTAGAATACTTGAATTTGAGGCACAACATCTTGAGTTAAAGCCAGTCATGTTCCAAATGCTTCAAACAGTGGGTCAATTTAGTGGAATGCCTACCGAAGATCCTCACCTACATTAAGAATGTTTATAGAGGTGAGTGATTCTTTCAAGTTAGCCGGAGTACCCGAAGATGCATTACGATTGAAGTTATTCCCATATTCACTAAGGAACAGAGCTCGTGCTTGGTTGAACTCATTACCACCAAAATCAATTTCAACATGGCAAGAGTTAGCAGAAAAATTTTTTATGAAGTATTTCCCGCTTAGCAAGAATGCTAAGTTGAGGAACAAGATCGCTGCTTTCCAACAAATGGATTATGAGTCTTTGTATGAGGCAAGGGAAAGGCACAAAGAATTATTACGGAAGTTCCCTCATCACGGAACCCCACATTGGATACAACTTGAGACATTTTATAATGGTCTCAATGCTCACACGAGGATGCTAGTGGACGCTTCTGCTAATTGTTCTCTCCTTTGTAAGTATTATAATGACGCTTATGAAATCATTGAGAGGATTTCCAGCAATAATTATCAATGGCCAACCAATTGAGCAGCGTCGGAAGACGAGTCACTGGAATACATGAAGTAGACGCTCTTACTTCACTCGCATCTCAAGTATCATCAATATCCTCAATGTTAAAAAATCTTACTACTAATGGGTGTAATAGTTTTGTAGCACAACCACTGAATCAATTTGATAATGTAGCCTGTGTTTATTGTGGAGAAGGACATTTCTTCGAAGAATGTCAATCGAACCCAGAATCTATGTATTAAATGGGTAACAAGAACCAAAATCGAGGAAGGAAACGGCTGCAATCCAATTTTTATAACCCATCATGGCAAAACTACCTGAATTTTTCCTGGAGTAACCAACGGGTAGGAACCAGTAACAATTATATCCAACCTAGATCGATCCAGCCACCTAGTTTTTCCCAACAAGCTCAGAAACCAACCTAAGCTGAACCATCCAATAGCCTAGAGAATCTATTGAAGGCATACGTGGCGAAAAATGATGCCTCTCTAAGGAATTTAGAGAATCAAGTGGGTCAGCTTGCAGCTGAACTCAGAAACCAACCACAAGGTGCTTTACCTAGTGATACGGAGAATCTAAGGAATCCAGGGAAGGAGCATTGTAAAGCATTAACATTGAGAAGCGGAAAGACTTTAGAGCCCATTCTTTTGAAGTTTAGAAGGAGTCAGCTGACACTCAAGACTCAGAGGAAGCTCAACTGAGTGTTGAAATTCTAGTTTCACCAGAAATTGAATCTAAAAAATTCGACGAGGTAACTTTTGAACCAGCTAATTCTGATCAACTAATAACTCCGTTAGGTACCATAGAAAACGAATCAATCAGTTCCAGTAAAGAAACCTCCACCACCCTACCCTCAAAGATTTCAGAAGCAGAAGTAGGAAATTTAATTCAAGAAGCTCCTCGATGTACTCAAGCAACTTCATAACAACATCTCGTTGGTTGAAGTACTTGAACAAATGCCAAACTATGTCAAATTCATGAAGGATATCCTGTCTAAAAAATGAAGGCTTGGAGAATTTGAGACAGTAGTCCTAATGAAGGAATGCAATGCATATCTTCAAGACAAACTACCCCCAAAATTGAAGGATCCTGGATTTTTTACCATACCTTGCAATATTGGAGCAACATATTGTGGTAAGGCACTATGTGACTTAGGTGCGAGTATCAACTTGATGCCCATGTCAATATTTAGGAAGTTAGGGATAGGTGAAGTTAGACTTACTACGATTACACTTCAATTAGCAGATTGATCCTTAGCACATCCAGATTGAAAAATCGAGGACGTATTGGTACGTGTAGAAAAATTTATCTTTCCTGCTAACTTTGTAATTCTAGACTTTGAAGCAGACAAAGAGGTGCCAATCATCCTAGGAAGACCACTCTTAGCAACCGGAAGGACCCTTATTGATATGCAGAAGGGCAAACTTACTATGCGTGTTCAAGATGATCAGGTAACATTTAACTTTTTTAAGTCCATGCAATTTCATGACACAATTGATGATTGTTCTGTAGTGTCTGACTTAGAGGATTTAATCGTGGAGAAGGAACTCAATTATGTTGAGGACCCATTGGAACAAATTTTAACATCAAATCATCCAAATGATGAAGAGGAGGATGAATACTTAGCCTTGTTAGAAGCTAATCAAAGGGCATTTAATCTGCAATCCTGCTTTGAATCTTTACAGTTAGACAAAGGGGATCATGCCCAACCAAAAGTGTCAATCGAGGAGCCACCTAAATTAGAACTGAAGATACCTCTCTCACATTTGAAATATGTTTATTTAGGTAACTCTTCTACTCTACCTTTGATTATTTCAGCAGAATTAACTACTGAGCAAGAAGAGAAACTCATCCTAGTGTTGAAATAATTCAAGAAGGCTATCGGATGGACCATAGCCGATATTCACAGAATTATTCCATCCGTATGCATGCACAAGATTATCTTAGAAGATGGCCAAAAAGAGACAATTGATGGACAACGAAGACTGAACCCCATTATGAAGGATGTAGTCAAGAAAGAAATCATCAAGTGGTTAGGTGCGGGTACAATTTACCCCATCTAAGATAGTTCATGACTAAGTCCAATCCAGTTCGTGCCAAAGAAAGGAGGTATCACGGTCATTGAAAATGAGAAGAACGAGTTTATACCGACTAGAATAGTTACGGGATGGAGAATTTGCATTGATTATCGAAAGCTGAACAAGGTAACTAGGAAAGATCACTTTCCTTTGCCATTTTTGGACCAGATAATGGATAGACTTGCAGGGCGAGACTACTACTATTTTCTCGATGGATACTCGGGGTATAATCAGATTACAGTAGCACCAGAAGATCAGCACAAGACAACATTTACCTGCCTGTATGGTACATTTGCATTTAGGTGCATGCCATTTGGTTTATGTAATGCACGTGCTACATTTCAAAGATGTATGATGTCTATTTTTACTGACATGGTTGAGAAATATTTGGAAGTTTTTATGGATGATTTTTCAGTATTCGGAGATACATATGATGATTGCCTAGCCAATCTAGCCAGGGTACTAAGGCGATACGAAGAAACAAACCTTGTACTTAACTAGGAAAAGTGTCATTTCATGGTACGAGAAGGTATTGTTCTAGGGCATCAGATAACAAGACATGGAATTGAGGTAGAGAAAGAAAAGATAGATGTTATTGAGAAACTCCCACCTCTAATATCTGTAAAGGGTGTTAGGAGCTTTTTGGGCCACGTCGGTTTCTATCGAAGATTCATCAAGGACTTCTCCAAAGCTGCTAAACCCTTATGCAAATTATTAGAGAAGGACACGTCATTTAAATTTGATAAGGAGTGCTTAAGAGCTTTCAACAATTTGAAGAGTCGGTTAGTCTTGGCACCCATAATAGTCACACCAGACTGGGATTTTCCATTTTAAATGATGTGTGACGCAAGTGACTTCGCGATCGGAGCTGCCATGGGTCAGTGAAGGAACAAAGTTTTTCATCCCATTTACTATACGAGTCGGACTCTGACAGGAGCTCAACTGAATTACACGGTAACAGAAAAAGAGTTACTTGCTATTCTGTTTGCTTTTGACAGGTTTCGATCCTATCTTGTAGGTACCAAAGTGATTGTTTATACGGACCACTTGGCAATTAAGTATTTAATTGCCAAGAAAGACACTAAGCCGAGACTAATCTGACTATTTCAAGAGTTCGATCTAGAAATTCAAGATCGAAAGGGAGTGGAAAACCAAGTAGCAGACAACTTGTCCAGATTGGAGCTGCAAAAAGGGAACTCTCCTCTTATACCAATTCGAGAGACGTTTCCAGATGAACACATACTTAAGGTAAATCATGTCCATAATACCCCTTGGTTTGCTGATATTGCTAACTTTTTAGTTTGTGGTTTGATGCCGATTGATAAGACGTATCATCAAAAGAAAAAGTTTCTTCACAATGTGAAGTACTATTTCCCGAAAGAACCGTATTTGTTTAAAAAGTGTGCAGATCAAATGATCAGGAGATTCGTGGTAGAAGATGAAGTACATAAGATTTGATACCATTGTCACTCAGTTCCGAGTGGGGGACACTTTGGAGGTACACGTACTGCAGCCAAGGTATTGCAAGCTGGATTCTTTTGGCCAACACTATTCAAAGATGCATATGCTTACGTAAAGAGTTCTAATCAATGTCAAAGGGTCAGAAATGTCACCAACAGAAATGAGATGCCTCGAACAAAAATCATTGAGGTAGAATTATTCGATGTTTGGGGTATTGACTTTCTCGGTCCTTTCCCTCGGTCTTTTGGTCACAAGTACATATTAGTAGAAGTAACCTATATTTCTAAGTGGGTTGAGGCAGAGGCATATCTGACAAATGATACTAAGGATGTAATAATTTTTTTGCAGAAACATGTGTTCACAAGGTTTGGAATCCCAAGAGCCATCATCAGTGATGAAGGGTCCCAATTTGTGAACAAGTGGTTGAAATGGTTATTAGATAAATATGTAGTGAAACACAAGGTCGCTACAGCTTACCATTCGCAGACGAATGGGCAAGTGGAACTGGAAAACAAGGAGATCAAAGGCATACTTGAGAAGGTAGTTTGTCCGAACTGACGAGATTGGTCCAAAAGACTGGATGATGCTTTATGGGCTTACAGGATAGCATACAAGACACCTTTAGGGATGTCACCCTATAGGTTAGTCTTTGGGAAATGCCATCTACCCTTGGAGTTAGAACACAAAGCTTACTGGCCTTTCCAACGACTCAACTTGGATCTTAAAAGTGCCCAAGAGAAATAGATGCTTCAACTTAACGAGTTAGAAGAATTCCGAATGTCTTCATACGAGAATGCCAAATTACTTAAGGAGAGACTCAAGAAATGACTTGACAAGCACATTCGAGTTCGAGAATATGAAGCACGACAGCAAGTTTTGTTATTCAATTCCAGATTAAGGTTCTTTCCAGGCAAGTTAAACTCACGTTGGTCCGGTCCATTTATGATTCATTGAGTCTATCCATATGGAGTTGTTGAACTTCAAGGTAAGGGAGGTAATTTTTGAGTTAATGCTCAACGTTTGAAACATTATTGGGGAGATAAAATTGAACAGAATCAAATCTCGTTCATTTTATCAGATATTCAATTTTTCCTGTTCTTCTGTTTGAATAAATGATTTAGGGTATATTTTCCGGATTAGTATGTTTAAATAAATTCTGTCTAGGAGATTGGAACTTAAGCGGGACCACTTGTGACTTCTCCAATCTTTCCTGGGAATTGATTTTAACATAATTTCCCAAGAAATTATTCCCTAAATGACAAAATAAATTTTTAGTTTTTCAAATAAAAGGGTCAATTTTGATACAAGTTTTATGTTGCAACTCAATTTTGAATTTCATTCAATCTAGGAACTTAATTGATTTTTTTAAATGTAGTTGCTCTTTTCTAAATATTAAAAATTAGATGCCTCTTTTCGTAAATATTTTCAAAACACATTTAGAATAATTTTTTAGTTCAATAAAAAAAAAAAATGATAATTATTAATATATAATTATATCCATTATAATATATATTAATTATTATCACTTTATTTAGAGTTAGGATTAGTTTTAATTTAATCATATTTTATTCGATAAGTTTTTATCTTAATAAATTAATAGCAAATAATAATTTAATATGCATTATATTAATTATTAATTGTTATTTACTTTGAGTAGAATTAGAACTGAGAATTTTTAAGAATTCTACTCTAGCTCCTACTCCTTTCACTATAAATTCCACCCTTCTATTCTTTTTTTTTCATTCATACACCATTCCCTCCAAAAACACCAAAACCCTTAAGTGTCGAAACCTTCTAACAATTCCCTAGCCACAGGATTGCCCAGCTGATCAGTCAGCAGCACCCCGCGCGCGCCCACACCAGGCCTACTCAGCGATCCGCACGCTGCTCACATCTATCCCCACACCAGGCCTCCTAACATTGCTACCTTGCATACCCGAGCGGCACAGCACCCTTTCACTCATCTTTAGCCAAAAACCCCTCAACCTATTTTAATTTGCCATCTTTTGATTCAAATTATTTTTTTTTAAAAGCTCTTAATTTTTACAGAAAAAGCTGGTAAGAACAATTTTTCTCCTAAATTTTTTAATTTATTAAATTATTAATATTTTATATTAATTAAATTTTTGAGAAAATAATTTTTACCATCTTATGATCAGGTTAATCATGCCTCGCAAGAGAACTCGGGCATCTGCCCAAATTGACGACTCACAAAACAAGTTCTACTGTGAAGAAGCCAAAGCAAGAAAGCAAAGAAAGGTTTCACATTGAAACAAAGCAACTATATTGGTTTTATGGCGCATATTCATCAGGATGCTAAAACTCTCAATTGGGAATTGTTTTGTGAGAAGAGACCTAGTATGGATGAGGAGTTAGTGCACGAATTCTATGCGAATTTAACCTCAAGTGAGTTGACGGAAGTTCCAGTTCACAGAATCAAGGTACCAATAACTTCAAACGCTATTAATGAGTTCTTTGAATTGCCTGATTTTGAAAACAATGAATATTCCTCCTTGATGAGCAATATAGAGTCTGAAAATTTGCAAGAAATTCTCGAGGAACTTATAGTTCCAGGTTCTAAGTGGATTGTGTCAAAGCAAGGAATCCACACTTGTCGAATAGAATATTTGACACCACTCACAAAGGTATGGTTCTACTTCATTAGATTCAGCCTTATGCCTAGCTCACATGGGACTAAAATCTCATTAGAGCAAATGGTCTTATTATACTCAATTTTAACTAGGAAGACCATTGATGTGGGAAAAATCTCCTGAGGGAAATGCGGAATTGTGTCATTAGACGTTCACGTTCTAGCCCAGCTTACTTTCCCTTTACGATAACAATTATGTGCTTGAAAGCTAAAATTCTTGCACACGTAAAGAAGACAGGCTATAGCCAGGGCACAATCATAGATTGGGACCTCTATCGAATAACTGGAGACTCTGTTCTACAGCAACGAGTTGAAGAAAGTGAGGATCCCGGAAAAGAATAAGAAGATCCCACAAAGATAGAGCCAGTGCAATCGGTTGAAGTCCCTAATAAGGTGGAACCAATGGAACCAGAAGCTAAACCTAATATCGATACTTCAATGTTTAGAGCTCAACCGCCTCACCCAGATCTTCGAGATGAGCTGTCAAAGTTGATGGACATAATGCAACATATGCAGTGGCAGCAACAAGCTTACTAGAAATACTCAAAAATTTACAATGACCCATTTATTTTTGTGCCTGAGTTTCCAGATTACATATTTGAACCATGGAGCCCATTATCAAAAAAGGAGCTTAGTGATTCATGTAAAGACAATAATGATGGTGCAAAAGATGAGTCGAATTCAGAAGGATCTGCAAATAAATAAATGGGGGATCTCGACCTTATTTTATTGATGTTCTTAGGTTATTTTAGGATAAAGATAATTAGGAATTTTTGCATAATAAAACAAGAGATGGAAATCATTAATAAAATTGAACAAGTCGCGAAGTATAAAGTGTGGCAATAGATATATATACATGTCTAGGATTGGATTTAGAAAAAGTTTGGTACTTAAGCAGTCAAATTGACTCACCTCCTCTTTTCTAGAATCCTACCTAGTGTATAGTATCTATTCACTTTAAACAATGAGGACATTGTTCATTTTATGTAGGGGAACCAAAAAATGGAAATTATTTCCACTCAAAATAAATAGTTCTTTTAATTATGATTAAGATATATTTTATTCAATAATTTGAAATTTTGTTAAGTATGCTAAACTTCAGTATAAATAAAGTTCTATTATTTCAATAAATTGTTATGTTAGCTGAATAATGATATAAATGTATTTTTAAAATAGAATGTAAATCGTACCATAAAATTTTTAGTTCCTTAGGAAAGGTAGGCATGCATGAAAGTTTAAGTCTCTAAAATTGACTTAGTAGTTTCTTGAGGCGAAATCCTACAAAGCATGGAATGTTGAAAATGATATAGGCAACTTTTTTTCGGACCGTTTGAGCCTTTCAAGCCAACCTTGATGAATTTTTATCCTTTGAAACCCAACTTTGAGACTATAAGGCCTAATTTTATTTGGACCCTTGCAATATTTAGCCATCACTTCTCTCTTAATTATCTTTAAATTGTCCCAAACACTAGAATCAGTACTGTTCAGAATATCCTTTGAAAATAAATTTGGGGGAGTTGAAAGAAGTATCAAATGCTCTAAAAATTATAGCACATACAGTAAAATGCTCAAAAAAAAAGAGCATATGTACTTGAAACAAAATAGATGTACAAAGGAGCATGTGAAAGCAAAGTAAGTTGGTATATTGAGGGAAATTATTCCAAAGATCAGATTGAAGCTGAGTCTAGGGTTTAAAAGCCTAAATTTATCTATCTTTTACCTACCTCTAGCCTAGCTACGTTACAACCTTTTTAAAGACCTATTGATTCAAGTTTTCTATGCTACCTACATTAGTGGAGAGAAATTTTTATGTTCACCATATGAAGGCATAAGTTAAACTTAATGATTGCAACTTAATCTTGAATAAGGAAATAAAATCAAATTGGTAAGGGTTAACATGTCTTATTAAGGAAGTATTTAATCTAATTGTGCTATCATAATAGTTGTTGAGATTAATTTGAACAATATGTATGCTTAAGTAGCATAACTATAAAATTTCTTGTTTTTGAGCATAAGTATATTAAATTCATAATTCTGGGAAGAATGTTATTCTGAAGGAATTTCTCAAAGGTGTTTTTTGAGTAATTCTTTTTAATTTATGCATTACTCGGGGCAAGCAATGAATTAAGTTTAGGGTTGTGGAAACACGAAAATTTACACATTTTTACATACCCGTTTTAACTTAAAATCATACAATTTCGATAAAATTCTTGTCAAAAAAATAATTAAAGTGCACTTAAAATATGAACATGTTGAATTTTAGTTAATTTTATAATTAATTGTGATAAATTTTGGTTATTTTCGACAGATTTGGACAAAGGGCGAAGAATGGCTCGGCAAACACTGCTAGAAGCGTAAAACCGAGAAGCAATTTAAAGTATCGAGGCAAACTAAATTTCAGCCTAAGACGGTCCAAAATTATATGTACTAATTCAAAATATAATTAATTTTATTTTATATCCAATTTAATTTGGGTTAATAAATTATTACTAATTAATTATAAAAAAGTGGTCCAGTTGAACTGAACCGAGTGAACCAAACCGACCAAGAAATGGACAGCCCAAAAACCGTCCCAAGAGCTGACCCAAATCAGCTTATTAGCTGATTATTTAAGCTTGCAAAGAGGCCCTTGAAGACTTGTTCAAGTTTCATTCAAACCCATCCACAATTGGTGGCTTTATAGAATTGCCCCTAGCCTAAATTAGCAAAGTTGAAACTATCAACCTTGCCACATGTGTGGCCGAACAAGGGAGGGCTCTTTGGCTCATAATTTTAGCTATTTTTAGCAGCCATCCTCAGCTATAAAAACCCCCTTAGGCTGGTCATTTGAAAAACACACCTCGAGCATTCATATCTTTCCTCTCTTCTCTCTACTTTCTCCCTTCTTTTCCATTCTAAAATTCCCTTGCTCTCTTGCCAATTTCTCCTCTTGGGAATGGGGCATTCATCAGCTATTTGGAGCAGCAATTAATTGTTCATAATATCCTTGGTCGACGAGGACAATGGAGAAGGAAGAACGGAGCAACTAGTCAAGCCACGGAAAAACACCAGATTTGATTCTTATTCCCTATCTTTTTAATTTTTGTTGTTGTTATGTTGAACATATCTATGAATATTTATGTTGTTGGAATGGTTAATTTAATCAATTTAGCTTGAATTTAATTCGTGTTAGGTTGATTGCATTTCGTTTGTTGATATTATTAAAATTGTGTTTATGTTGTTATAGGGCTCGGTAAGATGCTTGATTAAGTAAAATCATGACTAAGTTATTCTTGCATTACAATTGTTAGGTAACTAATGAATTAATTATTTAAACGAATTGAAATTGTAATTAATAGACACAGTACTTAATCAGTGCATGTTTAATCATCTAAGGTAGCTGAGGATTAGATTAGCAACAGTATCTAACGATACATTTGCCTTGCATAACTTGCAAGATTATTGTAATTAAACTGTTTCAAGGTAAGGATACTTTGTTATCTCACATAGTCTTTTATGTGCTTATTAAATCGAGTTAATTGTTTGGATTGACATAGGGATATGTACAAGAGATTATTTCGATTTAATAAGTATGTGTGTGCAATAACATGTTTGCCTATTAAGATTTGTTTAATCGGTTGAATTGGCATAGGGATATAGTCAAGAGATAAATGGAGTTTGGTAGGTGAGTATGTTCATAAGTTAGCAAATTATTGAGTTGCTGTGAACTTATTCGTATCAATATAAACATGTGTTTAATAATTCGAAGTTAAGAAATGTAATTAATCTAACACAATTATGTCATCTTGATTAAAATTGTATTTTGAAATTTTGCATTTGAGATTTATTTATTTAGTTTACTTAGTTTCAAATCTTAGTTTTTAATCACTCTCTTCAAACAAAGTATTTTTCTTCACCGAAGTGTTTTAAATAGCATTCATAAATAATTCTTCTCACAGTCTCTGTGGATACGATAACTCGACATTTACTTGTCATTTTATTACTTGTTGCGACTGTGTAAACTTGCACATTTCTGTCGTTCCAACTGCCCTACGGAAGGCCTACATTTGATCCAAACGATGTTTACGACCGTAAGGAAAAATTCAAAATTTTGGGCCCACACGGCCTCACAGACGACTGTCTGACCCACATAGCCCAATTGGCCCAGACCGTGTAGCTCAGCAATTTCACACACGGGCTACCACACGGCCGTGTGGCACCAACATTTTACTTTTTTTACTTTCATCGATTGTTGTTTTCTTAGGTTTTCGTTACACACCTGATCCAATTTTCACGAGTAATCAACTGCAAAATTTCAGAACCTAAAACCGTCATTTAACACGTTTAATCAGTAACGATTCGTCAATTTTTTCTAAATAACTCCCATCACCACAATGCAAAAAATGACATTACTATGTTGGAAATTGAACACTTGGGCATTCAAAAACTTACCCAGTTGACTACAAGAGCTTCTAATACAACTAATTCGTAGAAGGGGAATTTTGATTTCCACGATCATTACCTAAGAATAAAAATTCTTTGCAAGACCAAACTCATTCACTTCATACAAATTGAAATAAAAGCTTAACCAGCTTAGGATAATTATCCTCACCAACGAGGAAAGAAAAAATAAATAAATAAATTCACTACCTAAACATTCATCAGAACCACTTACCAAAAAGACCACAAACCTGACTGTGTAGTGGATGGGGACTGAAATTGAATCAAAAATTAAAAAGAAAGGAGCAAAAGAAGAAAAAATATGATGGGCAGAATGGAAAAAAATTAGAAGGCAACAGATGAATATTGGAGGGTAAGGGAGAACCATGGGAAAAAGAAAAAGAAAAAAAGCAAAATAATATGAAAATAAAGAATAAAGAATGTGGGAATGTGCCAAAACCGTTTGCTTTTGGAAAATTAAAAAGAATAAAACAAACAAATAATAATAAAAGTAATAACAAATGGTAAAATCCAACCAATTAATTTGATTCTAATAACCTATCAAATTCTTTCAAAATTCTAATTCTTTCCTAACTTAACCTCGTGAGCAACACAGACTGAAAAATAGAAAAAATATTTTCACTCGCACTCATAAGGATTTCAACACATGTTCAAAGGGTAAGGTAACACCTTACCACTGAACCAACAAGCTCATTCTGACACAAATTAACGAACATAATATTTAAGCCCAACGAACAGAGATAAGCCTAAGAACAAAAATAATTGAATTTCCCAAAAGAGGGACTTGAACCCAAGACCTCCAAGACACATATATGACACTTAACCACTAAAATAGACACTAATTAATAATAGAATTTAACAATTCAGAAACTTAGATTTTTGGGGCGTTACAACTCTCTCCCCTTAAAAGAAATTTCAGCCTCAAAATTCACCTAACTCAAACAAGTACAGATACTGTTGTCGAATCGAGTCCTTAGGTTCCCTTGTGACTTACTCAGTGCCATGATTCTACCATAGAACCTTAACCAAATGAATTTGTTTTCCTCCACAAGACCATGACATCTCAATCTAGAATCTGAACTGGGTCATCCTCAAAGGTCAAGTTCGGTCTTACCTCAATCTCCTCAATAGAAACAATATGAGATGGGTTAGACCGGTACTGCCTCAACATAGAGATGTGGAACACATCATGAATACAGTCCAACTCTGGAGGTATCTTTAACTGATAGGCAATAAGCCTAACACATTTTAGAATTCGATACGTTTCAATGAACCTAGGGCTCAACTTGCCCTTACATCCAAACCGGAGGACAATCTTCGATGGAGATACCTTAAAAAAGACTTGGTCACCCATAGAATACTCGATATCTCTCTTCTTCGGATCCAAATAAGACTTCTGTCTACTAGAAGCTACCTTTAGATGATCCCGAATCAGTCTAACATTGTCCTCAATCTCAGAAACCAACTCAAGACCCAAAACTCCTCGCTCACCCAACTCAATCCAACACAAAAGGGTACAACACTTAGGACCATACAGAGCCTCGTAAGGTGCCATCATGTGAATTAAGCTATCGGGATGTATAAGCCACTACCTTACCTTCTTACATCAGAACATAACTCAATCCAACATGTGAAGCATCATTGTCAACTATGAATTACTTACCGGACTCAGGCTATATCAGAACGGGTGCTTGAGTCAAAATAGATTTGAGCTTCTTAAAGCTCGATTGCTGCTCATCAATCCAGAAAAATGGTGCGTTCTTAGACAATAACTTAGGAGTTGCAATAAGTTAGAACCCTTCAACAAACCTTCGATAATAACCCGCTAACCCAAGGAAGTTGAGAATTTCAGAAACATTCCTAGGTTGTTTCCACTCAAGCACAGCCTTGATCTTTTTAGGTTTGACTCGGATCCCCTTGACAAAGACCACATGTCCCAGAAAAGTAACTTTCCTTAACAAAACCTCACATTTGCTCAACTTAGCATAGAGCTTTTTCTCTCGGAGTAACTACAGAACTACTTTAAGATGCTCATCATGATCATCCTCTGTCTTAGAGTATACTAGAATGCTGCCAATGAAGACCACGATAAACTGGTACAAATACGACTGGAAAACCTGATTCATAAGGTCCATGAATGCAGTCGGAGCATTTGTCAAATCGAAGAGCATGACTACAAACTCGTAGTACCGATACAAGTCCTAAAACCAACCTTATCTACATCAGCCTCTTTAACATTTAACTAATGATACCTAGAACGAAGATCTATCTTAGAGAACACAAAGGCCCCTTGAAATTGATCAAACAAATCATCAATCCTCGAAAGTGGGTACATATTTTTTACCTTCAATTTATACAGCTAACGGTAATCCATACACATCATGACTGTACCATCATTTTTCTTTACAAAAAAAACTAGTGCTCCCCACGGAGACACACTAGGCTTAATGAACCATCAATCGAAACGTTCTTGAAGCTGAGCTTTTAATTCCATAAGCTCCTTCGCTGCCATGTGATAGAGGGCAATGGACACCGTAGTTGTACCTAATAGAATATCTATACCAAATTCGACCTCCCTATCCGAAGGAAACCCCAATAATTCTTTAGGAAAAACATTTGGAAATTCCCTAACAATTCGAATATCCCTAACAGGTGAACCCACCAAATTCAAATCGTACACAAAAGCTAGAAATCCTTCACACCCTTTTCGAACTAACTTTTCATCCATAAGACTAGATATCACATTGGATAACTAATCTCGATGCTCGCTGATCATAACAACCTCCAAATCATCCTCTGACCTTAGAGTTACCCTCTTAGTGGCACAATCTAAGCTGACTCGATGCTCCACAAGCCAGTCCATGCCTAGTATCAGATCAAAATCCCCGAACGACAATTCCATTAAATTTATCAAAAACACAACACCTTGTATCTCTAATGGTACTCTCCTATAGACCTTATCAACTTGTACTAACTGACCCAATGGAGTAATCATAGAAACCTCACAACAAGTGCTCTCAATAGGAATACCCAAGTTTTCAGAAACAGAGCTCGCTATATAGGAATGTGTTGAGCCTATATCTATCAATGCAAAGTATGGAACAGTATTAATGAAAAACGTACCAACGATAACGTCTGCGGCATCTCTATCTTTGCGGTGCCTTGTCGCATAAACCAAAGCAGGTTGCCTAGCCTCAGCCTGACTAGCACCTCTACCCAGTGCTCTCTGAACCCTACCCAAACCATTACCACCACTGACCTAACCACGACCCCTAAGTGGCTGTTGAACTGCTCATTGAGGCTAAACTAAACTCAGAGCTAGAGCTTGCACCTGAATAGAACGGAGTGGACAATCCCTGATGTGGTGCTCCATCGACCCACATCACAAGCAAGCTCCCAATCTCCACTAACACTCACCTGGATGGCGCCTACCATGATCCCTACATTTTTGAACCACAATAGGAATGATAGGTGCCTCAACCCTTGGAGGCCTATCAAATTTGGCTTCTTTCTTAGGCGCTGAATAGAACTAGAGGGCTCTGAATCCCTCTCAGTCTTACCTCTCTCTTTATCCCACTTTTCACAATCAGTGCATTTAACTTCATCAGCAATCTTCACCTTGTCCACCAAGACAACAAAAACTTACTCCCTTTAAGGGGCTATCAAAACTTTGAAGTCATACCTCAGACCTTCCTCAAACCGGACGCTCTTGTCGTAGCCTGTCAACACAAGCCCACGAGCATATCTGCTCAGTATCAAATACTCGGCCTCATATTAAGCCACTATCCTATCCCCTTGAGTAAGGTTCATAAACTCGCGTCTACAAGCCTCCACATAACTCACCTCCCACATACTTGCTCTAGTAGGCGGTCTTAAAGTACTCCCAAGAAATCTGATCAAGTTGAGTACCCTCCTCAATGGTCAGCCACCATTGATAAGCTTCATTCTGAAGTAAAGACACTACACCCTTTAATTTCTGCTCAAGGGTGCAATCGATATCATTCATAATCCTCAAAGTGGCCTCCAACCAATAATCGGCTATAGTTGTGGAAACTCTAGTAACGCCCCTAAACAAATCAACACCATTGGACTAGAGTCATTCAGTTACTGATCCACAGTTCCCATATTTAGAATAGGTCCCAACGACCCTCTCCAACACCCTCAACATGGCTTGGGACAGTGCATCATCCCTAGACGACTAAGTTTGAGACCCAATCTCAGCAGTAGGAGTACTCGACGTTTCACTTGTATCCAAATTGAGCATATTTCCCATCGAGGATAGCTCAGCTCAAGCCCCTTTACAGTGCTCACTGCGCCCACGAGTACCGCGTTCATCAGTTCCAAGCGCACTCATAATATGTTATCTACATTTCAGAGTTTTATGTATCAGTTTTGATATTTATTATCAAATATTTTATGCTCAAAAATTTATCAGATGGTTTTACGGAGTTGTTACAGTCTCTAACTACCACGGAGTAATCCTAACGTTCTAGAGTTTTTCTAAACTAAAAGTTTAGCTAAGTAAGAAGTACTTACAGGATCAGCATTAGAGATTCGATATTCTGTAAACTAATTTTTTAGATTTTTAAACAGAAAGAAATTTCGTTATTTATATACATATTTATATATTTCATAAGCATTTGAGTTTACAACAAAAAAATCTTATTTGAGTAAAGTTTTGAAAACACGGTTTGTTATAGTGAAATTAAACATTTCGCAAATCAAATTTTAAGCCCACCAAAATGGTAAAATAGTTAAAATCATAAAATAAAATTCATCAAACCAAAATACTATAACCCAAACCATTTTGCATATTTTAAAAAAAGTACTTAACCAAGCTCCCGTCGCAACAATCTGTCCTAAATCTAAAGGTCACCTAAAAGAAACAGACAAATAGAGAATGAGTTTCAAAACTCAATGTGAAACATATAGTATAATCAACATACAACATTTCAGATCTCAGACAAACATTTTTCTTAACAGTATCAGAACATGTTAGATGCAGAATATAATCCTACCCCCATCCGCTACACACCATCTCCGACCATCCCAACACACCAAATAGGGTATGACACACCCATCTAGTCCTACACATCACTTAGTGTCGGTATGACACTTTTCAAAATATATGCAGCTTAACTACCAGATCAATAGGCGAATTATCACCATGTACAGAAATAGATGTGACCGTGCCACCAGTTACAATAGATAATTAAATTGCCCACACTTCTTCTAATACATAAATCCCATCTTAATGCACATATAGAATTACAGATGTCCAAAATATGCATATCATACATGCTCATATAGCATATACAGATCAGTCAGATCATATTATAGAATACTCATAACGTTTTGCAAATTATAATTTTTATGTTACATGATAAATATACATACTTTAATTGTACTTACATCAAGTTTTATGCTTAACAAATTTCAGAAATCACATTTTTATAGCTTAATTATAATATACAGCCCTACGAAATGCTTACATTCAATCCAAATGACGTTTACAATCCTAAGGAAAAATTAAAAATTATGGGCCCACACGACCCTACACACACTCGTGTGACCCACACAGTTTTGTGACCCACACGACCCATTTGGCCCAGACCATGTAGCTCAACAGTTTCCCACACAAGCTGCCACACAGACGTGTGGCGCCAACAGTTTACTTTTTTTACTTTCATCGATCGTTGTTTTCTTAGGTTTTCATTACAAACCTGATCCGATTTTGATACGTAATCAATTGTGAGATTTCAAAACCTAAAAACGCATTTAACACGCTTAATCAGTAACGATTCCTCAATTTTTACCAAATAACTCCCATCATCACAATGCAAATAACGACATTACGATGTCAGAAATTGAACACTAGGGCGTTCAAAAACTTACCCAATCGACTGTAACAACTTCTAATACAACTAATTCATAGAAGGGGAATTTCCATTTCCACGATCGTTACCTAACAATAAAAATTCTTTGCAAGATCAAACTCATTCACTTCATACAATTTGAAATAAAAGCTTAACCAACTAAGGATAATTATCCTCACAAACGAGGAAAGAATAAATAAATAAATAAATTCACTACCTAAAAATTCATCACAACCACTTACCAAAAAGACCACAAACCTGACTGCACGGTGAATGGTGACCGAAATTGAATAAAAAACGCAAAAGAAAGGAGCAAAAGAAGAATAAATACGATGGGCAAAATGGAAAAAGATTAAAAGACAACAGATGAAGATTGGGGGGTAAGGGAGAACCATGGGAAAAACAAAAAGAAAAAAAAGCAAAATAATATGAAAATAAAGAATAAAAAATGTGGGAACTTGTCAAAACTGTTTGTTTTTGGAAAATTAAAAAGAATAAAGCAAACTAATAATAATATAAGTAATAACAAATGGTAAAATCCAACCAATTGATTTGATTCTAATAACCTATCAGATTCTTTCAGAATTCAAATTCTTTTCGAACTTAACCACGTGAGCAACACAGACTGAAAAATAGCAAAAATATTTTCGCTCGCAGTCACAGGGATTTGAACACATTATCAAAAGGTAAGCTAACACCTTACCACTAAACCAGCAAGCTCATTCTGACACAGATTAATAAAAATAATATTTAAGCCGAACGAACTGAGATAGGTCTAAGAACAAAAATAATTGAATTTCCCAAAAAAGGGGACTTGAACCCAAGACCTTCAACACACAAATTTGACACTTAACCACTAAAATAGATACTAATTAATGATAGAATTTAACAAATCAGAAACTTAGATTTTTGGGGCGTTACAACTTTCTTATACCTATTTTATCTTGTGAATAAAGTGCTTATGTGTTTGTGAATATATGAATTTGGATGAGATGCCATAATGTGTGATATGTGGACTATGATAACTATTGTCAAAATGCAAATATGTACATGTTATGTGTATGCTAAATGTTAGTGACAGTGTTTTTCTAAAGATGCAAGTATGCAGTGATTGTGCACGGATAATCGGGAAGTAATATGTGGTTGATTTCGGATATTTTGGCCTTGTGATTATTGATGTCATTGGATATAGGTTGCATGCCATAGGGTTGTGAGTACTCACCTATATGTACAACGATTTTGGGCGTTGAGGCCCTGGGACATGTTAGAGGGATAAGGGAATGTGAGCTAAGATCCATTCAACGAGACTTGTAAGGGGAAATAAAGAGAGTGTTAGCTTTATGCTTTAGTTTTGGGACATGTTTGACTCTATGAGTCTATGTTTGGTGTGTTGGAGATCCACGTATCTGATAAGTGATGATAGAGCTCACTTTTATGTTTCATAGCTCAAGTGCCAAATTATCTTAAAATGTATATATGTGTAACGTGATTTATGCCTAAATGAGTATGCAACCATTATGCAATTTATCTAAAAAGATGCTTTGAATATTGTGATATATGGTTGAACATTAGGTGATTATATGTGTAATAGGATATATGCTTAAAAGTGAATATGTTTACCTTGTAAAAGAACTAAAAATAATGCACAAGTAAGTATATTATGACAGTAAAGTTGGAATTGTTAAGGTTATGCTATATGGTTGTTTCGTTAATGCTTGATGATCTGTTTGCATGGTAGTTGTTCTAGGCACTCACTAATCTTATTAAGCTCACCCACTCCCTTCTTTAACCATTGCAAATTAGTTGTGTACCGGTGTGAGCGGTGTGGTTGTCCAAGGGAGTGATCCAATAAAGTCTTGTTTATTTCCGTAGGTGTTTATTCCTTTATTTATTTACGTTTTGGGGAAAAAAGGCAATGTGATAGATTTTTTCTTGGTTATTGCCACGATGTATTTGGACTATTTACTTATTTTGCTATTCTTTTTTGTTTTATTTGTATATATAATTGCTTAGGACTATAAACATATATGTTGGCATAATGTCTCTCGTCTGGCCGCGTTTTGATGATTTGAACTATTAAATTTAACCATCAAATGAGTATTAATCAAAGTATTTGTTGCATGACACCTAGGAACCATTTTGGAATGAACTAATTGCATATGTATGCTACATTTTTGTGGTCTGGAGTAGAGGTATTGATAATCAGGTTTTAAAATCGATACCTTTGTGTTTTGAAAAGTGTAGGAAGTCAGAATAGAGATTTGGTATCAATACCTTTTCTGAAGTATCAATACTCGGGTTAAATTTATCGATACTTCATGATAGGTACCAATAATTTTTGAGACTTTGGGATTTAGTCGAGAAATAGAATGCAAGTTTGGTATCATTTTTCCAGGTGGTATTGATACCACACAAAGAAAATATCGATACCCTAGTGTCAGTATCGATACCTACGGACCTAGTTTGAGAATTTTACTAAACAGACCTTGTGTATGTTAATACTCATTTTAAGACTGTTTATCGTATGCTTTGCATGTAATAATAATAATTTACCAATTAAGTGACCTAAAACCTACAAGCATATTATAATAAAGGACAGTTTGCTTAGAATAAGCTTTTACTTGTTGGTTATGACATGAGATGGTGGAGTGGCATCTTGATGACATGTTAGACATAGGATGTCTAATGCTTGCCACCATGACTTCTAAGCTTCAAAAGCAACATGAGGATATGGTTGCCTATTATATGATCCAGCACTTCAAGGAATTATATGAGGGACAAGCACATTAAGAGAGGTACGAGACCTCTAAAGCTCTATTTCGATGCAAAATGGTAGAGGGAACTACTATGGGAACTCATGTTCTAAAGATGATAGGTTATAATAAAAGCCTTGAAAAACTATTCCCTCTAGGTGTGAAGTTGGCCACTGATGTACCCTGCAATCGTTGCCGAATAATTTTAGCCACATTGTCCTTAATTTCAACATAAATGAGATTAATAAGACTTTGCCACAGCTACTTAGCATGTTGCGAACTACTGAAAGTAACATGAAAAAGGTTGGACCTAAGCACATTTTGATGGTCTGCAAGGACAAGGGCAAAGGAAAACTTAATGCTAAGAAAAAGCCTAAGGACAATGGCAACGCCTAACCTAACAAAGGAAAGACTGCATTGAAACCTAAAGGAGGAATTGCTAAGGAAGGAAAATGTTTCCATTGTGGTAAGACCAGACAGTGGAAGAGGAACTGCTCTGCCTATCTTAAAGAGGTCAAGAAGACAAAAGAAAGCGGAGTGTCGACTTCAGGTATTTATGTTATTGATATTAATTTATCAACATCTACTTCTTAAGTATTAGATGTCATTTGTGGTTCTCATATTTGTACCTCTGTAATAGGACTACAAAGAAGTAGGAATTTGGCTAAAGGAGATGTGGATCTATGAGTTGGAAATGGAGCAAGAGTTGATGTAACACCCCTAACCCGAATCTATCACCGAAACAGGGTTATGAACCGGTACCAAAATTTACAAATCAAATGGACAAAAATTTCAAACATTTCATATCATTTCAATACTCATATCAAAACCAATCAAAAAATATTCATATCAAAACCAATCAAAATCATACATACTGTCCTTTATACGAGCCCTCGAGGCCCTAAATACGCATTAGAAACAAGTTGGGACTAAATCGGGAACTCAGAGAATTTTTCAGAAAACATTGAAAAATTTCAAGCTGTATGGGTCACACGGCCGTGTGGCCAGGCCATGTGGGCATTCAAAATAGGGGCACATGGTTGTTTCCTAGCCCGTGTTCATGCTTGTGTAACTCACTAACTTGAACCACATGGCCAAGCCACACGCCCGTGTCCTAGGCTGTGTACCCTTTAAAATAACCTCACATGCCCATGTGCCAGGCCGTGTAACAGCCTGACCTGCAATCCTTTGAAAGTTATAGGGGACACATAGGCATGTCACTTGATTGTGTGTCACACACAGCTGAGACATATGCCCGTGTCTCTGCCCTTGTGGACAAAAATAGGCCATTTTAAGAGCTTTATTTCTCACCCAACTTGGCATAAACCTACATCGAACATTATGCATATAAACAAGCCATAATAAGGTACTAAAACCATGCATTTTCTAGCCTTATACAAATGGTATGTTCACATACAACCAATATTCCCTTAGGCACCTCAAATGACAATTTATAATCATGACTAACCATGTGTTCAATATAACCAATTGATCAACTAACATATATGCATACTTGCACCAAAACTTACCATGTACATCAATTATCAAAACATACCAATTGGTACCAATTATACCACTTAATCACTAACATCAAATGGTCATATAGTTCACATATAACTTGTACACTAAAAACACCAAATAAGCCATACAAACAAGTACCAATTCACAACAATTCTATCAAGCTTCAAAGCTTATACAAAATGCATATTCAAACCATCATTCTACCATATCAAGCCACACATCAATATGATAAGGCTACCTATATACATACAAAAATACACCAAGACACAAGCCAAATCATGTGGCCACAATCACAAAAACACATATAGGCCAACATTAGCCAAAATAACCTATACATGCCATTATAACCCAAATTAAACAACCGAAAGTACCTAAAGAGCTGATGGATAGTGTGATATAGCTCCGACTAGATTCCAACCCAAACGAGCTTCCGATTCACTTTAAAACACGGAAAATACACAAAGTAAGCATTTAAGCTTAGTAAGTTTGTATGACATAGAATTTAACTTACCATTTAGTCACAATTTAGGTAAGTAAACATAGCATATCCCAACTCAATTTGGCCAAATGCCTAAGCACATATATTCACCAATATTTTAGCCATGTAAAACACATATAATAGCCAATAAACATGGATGAACACAACAATTAAGCAAGTTTCATATGCATGCATCATCCATTTCATGTTTCAATATATCATGTAATGTCATTTCCATGTATTTCATGTAAATACCTGTAATAGTTCGTATCGAACTCATATCATCTTGTAATAGAACATTGCCCATAAACACCATTTAGAATATCGTTGGCGACTCGAGATAGCTCACACATAGTGTGCTAAACTGTAATCTATCAATTCCTATACACGTATGCTCATTCGAGCTATGAATCGATATACTCTCACGAGCTGTAAATTAGTATGCTCATACGAGCCAAGAATCAGTAAGCTCTCAAGAGTTGCAAATCGTTAGGCTCATATGAGCTAAGAATCGGTAACCCTAATGACATGTCATTTGTATCCTATGAATTCCTAAGGTTCAAACGGGACTTAGTAATCGTTGTATGTCGTCGAATATACAATCAGTATTTGTACATGGAAATTATCCAAATCACATACATATAATTCATTTAAAAATATAAATACTCAATTTAATTACACGAACTTACCTCAACGAGTATTCGTAGATACGGAGGCGATTAATCTGAGACTTTCTCTGTGCATAGATCTAACTCCGTACGAGGTCTAACTAGATCTATAAGGATAAATTTAACATAAATTAACACTTAATTCATTCAATTTAATCCAAAACATATTTTTGGGAAAATTACCATTTTGCCCCTATACTTTATTTTTCTTTGCAATTTAATCCTTAGCTCATAAAAATGGAAATTTACACAATTTCACCACAACCCACTATGGACGAATATCAAATAGGTATTTAGCATGCACTATACCTCAATTATTTCAAAATTTCACCATGTAATATTTCCTATTTTTCAATTTAGTCCCTAACTGACAATTTCATAAAAATCTCTTTACAAAAGTTGTTTATCTAACAACAACCATTCATTTTCTATCATCAAACTTCAAAAATCATGTAAATTTAATAATGGTAAAACCCTAATAGTTTAATAGTTTTACAAATTAGTCCCCAGGCTAGCTAGGTTAAGCTACAATGATCACGGAAACACAGAAATCATCAAAATCAGATTAAAAATACATATCTAATTGATGGAATTAGGGTTGCCGAATGTTAAAAACCAAAACTGGCTTCCTTCTCTTTAAGTTTCGGCTATGAAATGTTAATGGAAGATGATGATAATTTGGTTTTATTTTAATTAACCTTTTATTTGAAATTTCCAAAATTAACCTTAAAAACTAACCAAAAATTCGATAATGCTAAACCATGCTCATCCATTATCAAAATTAATGGGCTAATTACCATATAAGGACCTCTACTTTAAAGTGCTATAGCTATTTAATACCTTTAGCTATTAGAACTCACCTTTTACACTTTACGCGATTTAGTCCTTTTTATCAAATTAAGCATGTAAACGGTAAAATTTCTTAATGAATGTTTTATACGGTAATCCTATCATGTTGCAGGGTAAAATATATCAGAATGGGCCTACTAGTCTGGTGGTTAAGTGGAGAGCAAAGGAGTAGGAGGTTTGGGGTTTGAATCCTTGCGCAAACATGGAATTTATTTTTACAGCTTGTGTCGTGTAGGTGTTGTAGTTTGACCGAAATTATGAAGAGTTGGATTAGGGTTTGAATTCGATGGTTGAGGGGATTGTTTTGGAGGGATTTGGGGAGAAAAATATGGGTGGAAGAGGTTGGATAAAGCCGAGCTGGTAGAGGCAAATTCAGCTACCTTTCCTAATTCTTCCAGTATTCTAACAGTTTTTTTCCTTTTTTGCTTTTGGTTTTCTCTGTCGAATTTTCCCCTTGGCTTTATTTTCTCCTCTATTTTGTTTTTATTGACTAATCCTAGTTCTTTGTACCGATTATTCCTACTTGATTTTTTTACTACTTGTTTTCCCCTCCTATCTCCCATTGTTGCTACCGATTGCTTGCTGGCAAACTTCCTTCTCCTTTTGCTTTGGCTTCTCCATTAATCCATTCTTTCTTTGACCTCTTTTATGTGCCGCAACTTGTCCTTCCCAGTTTTTTGTTGTGCATTCGGTAAGTAATGTTTCCACCTCTTGTCTTTTGTTTCTTGGTTAGTGACTAAGGGGATTGTTGTACTTGTGGGAGGAAAAAGGCAGTGATCGGTTTGTGCTACTGCTAAGGTTAGAGCGTTAAGGACAGTGTTTATCGTTGGTAAGTGAATCATGTGTATTAAATTGCCTTCGGAATAAGGGTCTTACTTAAATCGTTGATTTAAGATTATTAATGGTGTTTTAAATGTTTGGTTTTTAAATAAGTAATTGGGGACCTTTTGTTAACTGTGATGACAGTTAAAAGTCTAGAGTGAAGGGCTGGGCTGGTGCCGAATTATAGAGGGAAACATCCATGGTTCATAAGGTAGGTATCATGCGATTGATTTGGAAGTACATTCGGCTTTGTGTTGTTGTGCTAATCATGAGTTGAGATTAATGATTAAGTTGAAATGTTCAATTGTAGGTATTACTGGTCTCAAAAGCGTTTCTACTGCGACACCATAATAGGTGTGTAAACACAACTTTGAAAAACAGAAAGCGATGAAAAGCTAAAAGGTGGGGCTGTCAACACCACACGGGCATGTGGCCACCCGTGTGGTAGGCCGTGTGACCGAACATGGGCGTGAGGTTGACGAGGCTGGCCATGTGCGATCCATGAGCCGGGCCGAGTTGGGCGGGGTGGGCCACTTGGGTGCGTGGGCCCACCTGGGTGAACCATACATGTGTGTGGAACGTATGGGCCAGGTCGTCTAATCCACACGGCCAAGGCCATTCTGGGCCGTGTAGGCCACACAGGCCAACAACATGGGCATATGGGCCTATTTTTCACTGTTTTGATGTTAGGGTTACATGGGTTGCTCGAGACAACTGTGAACTTTCTATAGGGTTAGTAAACTTACCTAGACCCCTAATTCACTGAAATGTCTATATGACTGATACGGTTATGCATATTAATAAGCATGACGATGTTCCACTGGTTTGATACTGTATGCCATGATTTTCTGCATGATATTATGTTTTAGCGTTTCATATATGTATATTGTATTGCATTGGGGTGGGGGTTTATATTGTTCGAAGGAAGTGCACTGAAAGGCCTCGAGCCTAATTTACTAGCAGTTGAGCTGCAAACCACTGTCTAGTGCCGCATTCGGTAATTTTTGGAGTGTAGGGATGGGTGGGTTGATTATATCCCCACATGGAGTATAGGGTTCGATAGAGTTGGAGTGTAGAGGCTGGTTGGGTAGGATTTGATATTGCATATCTATTACTGTACTAATTATGGTTATTGTAATGGGCCAAGGCCAAAACGCATGACTACTACTGTATTGTAATGGGCTAAGGCCCTAACTAAAACTGAAACTGTTACTAAAATGGACTTAGGCCCAAACTATGATTGCTTTCTGTCTGCTTGTTTATAGGGGGATTACACATTGAGTTTTCGTAAACTCACCCTTCTTTTTTCTCTGTACAGGTGACCCCCAGACTTAGGCGGATCGAAGCGGCGGAGGACTTCGCAGTGGCCACACGACCCTCCTTTTACACTGTTTCGTACTTAATTAAGTTTTTAAAGTGTTATTTGGGGTATTTTACTGTAATAAAGGCCTCTATGAATTTTTGTTTAAAATTTGGACTTATATTGTTTTATGTTTTATATCTGCTAGAGGTAGGACAAATACGGGGTTTAGAAGAAATGCATGTGTTTTAGCAAAATACCCACAATGACAAACTATTTTAAAAAGCTTCTGCAACGCATAATGTTTTGAAAACTAACGACTGAATAAGATCATGATTTTAGAATTAATAAGAGATATTGAGGAGTTCTAGACGGAAACTGTTTTAAACAAAGCTTCGGTTTTCTAACACACTACCATGTGAATCGCCAGATTTGGCCCTACCTTCCAAGCCGAGTTTGGGGTGTTACATATTTTAGGCTTTGTTTAAAAATTTTTAAAAAATATATAAAAATTTTAAAATTTTCCTTTCTATTCTTTTTTTTATTTTTCTAGCATGGTGCTTGGATTATTTTGGCAATTGGTTATTGGTTGTCGATATTGAATGATGTATTGTTGACTTCTGAGCATGTAAAATTTGATTGATGTTAGATAATTTGGTTCTTTTGTAAGTAAATTAGTTAGTTCAATAAGTTAAATTGCATAATAAACTAGAGGTAATTATTCTTTATGTAAACATATATGATTAGTTCAAAATGATAGATAGACCGCATAGATGCCTGTAGATAAATAATGCTTGAATCAATTGTTATTCATTCACGTAAATGTAGGCATGATTGAAATTATATTTTGTGAATTGTTTAAAGATGACCTAAGGCACTGTTTAATTAGCCAATAGCTTAAATGACTAACCTTGATGCTATGTTATCCCTAGTTCTCATAATTTGAGTCTCAAATTATCCTTTCTTGATGAACCTATATTTGTGAAACCGTGAGCATAAACTGAGTTAAAAACTCAACCTTTCTCTATCCTTGATCTTAAAATGCACATTGAAATGGACGTTGGGCCATGGATGTTGAGGGTTAGGTAGAGACATTGTGGTGGTTTCAAATTGTTCTTGGGAGAAAAGTGAAGATATTGTTCGATTTAGAGTTTATAGACTACTACAAAAGGTGCATATAATGAAAAATGTGAGCAAACAGAAGCATTGTGATGGTTAATAGTAAAGCGAGTTAATAAAATCATGGTTAGTGAGAAAATCATTATGAGTGAAAGAGTGAAAAAATTTAGAAAACACTCAAATGAAAACCCTTTTTGAACTTAAAAGAAATCTTTCATTTCATAATGCACAAGTACTCGCTAGCTTTTTGTATGCACCAATATTGAACAATATCTTCCATTTCATTGGAGAGATAAGGAATGTGACAGAAGGAGAAATAAGGTGGTGAGCTTAATGACTACTTTGGGGATGAATAGAGAACTATGCCATGTGCTTTACTGTTTCTAATGCTTGAAACCGTTTCGAGCTATCTTTTCGTTTGAAATCCAAACCGTCCTAACCCTCTAAACGTTACAAGCCTAGAAGACCTATGTGACCTAAACATTTCCTTTGCACGATCTTCTTGATTTGTTTATATTTATCTAAATACATGCTTTTGATTCGCTTTTTGTGTCTACTACGTATCTATATAGTTTATGTTGATGGATAACATAATCAAGTATTTATTCATTTAAATTTCCTCTAGGTCTATTAGATCTTTACTCAATGAACTAGGTATATTTGCTTTAGAAGTACATGAATTAGCTCAACATCCATCTTAAGTTTCATATATGATATGTCTTGTACAAAATCAATATTCAATTGCCATGCTTTCTATTGTTCAACATATCCAAAAGGTCATCTTATGCACACTTTGTGTGTTTACTTGAGGATAAGAAAAGACTTTAGTGTAGGAGAGTTTGATCTATCATAATTTGATATGTCAAATTAGGCTCTCCATTACACTCAGAAGCGTATTCTCACGCAATTTAAGTTTCTTTTTTGTGTTTTTATCAATTTTTAGTTTCAACCCTTAATAAATGTTTTTTTGTAGAGTTTTGCCACTTTTGAAACCCAAATTGGCCAAACAATGCCAAGGGTGTAATATCCCTAAAAAAGGTCTAGTAGTTTTGGGTATATTTTTCAGGTTCTAACTGTGAAACTAGGAATTTATGGGGTTTCTAGTAATTTTTAATATAATTTAAGAGGTTAATTTCAATTAAGATCAATTAAACAATAATTCGAAAAATAAAAATATTTTTGGAAAAATGATTTTAAAGTAATTAAATAATTATTAGTGAAAATAATTAATTTAAGTCGAAAAATAATTTTAAAATAATTTTTATTAAAGATTAATTTGAGTTAAATTTAAATATTCCTTAAATTGAGTTTAAATGGTAAAACAAGGGAAATTTAGAGTATTTATTTGGCAAATAAACCTTAAAATTTAGAATTTTGGAGGGAAAGGATCAATTGATAAAAGGAAATGTAGGAGTGGCCATTAGGCAAATTCCCCAATTTTTAAATTCTGGTGGGTTGTTTCAGTTTTAAAAACAAAGCATCTAGGCTGCTTTTCACACCATTTACATCATATTAGAGAGTTATAAATTTCGTTTTCTTTGCATGGTTTTAAAGATCTATCATCAGATAATAGATCCAACCATTTTCCCTCTCAAAATACTCTCAAAATTCACCCGAAATTATTCTCAAAAGTAGCCAAAAATATTTTGAAATTTCTCAAGCTTCTTAAATCAATATTTTTAATCAACGAATTCAGAGTGAATCAAAGGTAATCATCAATCCTAAACTTGTTTTATGAAGACTAGAAACATTTTTACATGATTTGAGAGTCAATTAAAGGATTTTTTATCAATGCCATCTTCTTTAAAAGCTTAAGGTGCTTTAATGGTGGATCTTAAATTTTGAGAGGAAATCAACAAATCAATAGATGTTCCAACTCAAAATGGATCTATTAAAAGGTTTTTGGTCTTCTTTATCAAGATTAAACATGATTTGTGAGGTAATTTGAAGAAATATGAATTTCATAATCTTCTTGAATTAATTTTTCAGATTTTTGTGAAATTGATGCTTATTTTATGTGTAATTGGTTTAGTATTGATGTTTGGAAGTGATTAGGAGGGCTGAAGAGGTTGATTTTGTGAGGAATCGAGTTTTCAACTTGATGTTACAAATTCGGTAAGGTATCTTTGTGAGTGAATTTTGATTAGCATAGTTAATTATAATTTGTGTTTAACATAGCATTGGAAAGGTGGTAATGTCTACTTTACCTCTATTGAAGCTCCGAATCTTGAAGAGGACCGAGATAACCAAAATTGAAGCTCGAAATTACTTTGTTGATCACTTGTTGTGATAGAATAAAATTGTGTGGTGAGTATTTCTGAGTGTTATTTGGTAAATTGACCCTCAATTATGTTTAACTAGTACCTTAATTAATAATTAAAATTAATTAATTATGGATGAATGGTTGATTTTGCAGGATTGGTATTAAATGTGCAAAAATTGAATTTGTATTGGGAAAAAAACGGTAAATGAGTTTTTGGGTGGTGTTGTCCTATTTAATTAGATTAACTTTAAGGATGATTTTATACATGTGTACTGAAATTTTTTATCATGATATGTTGATGTTTCAATCGGTAACTGAATATGGGAATTTGATGAATGAGTTACTTGATTTAATTGGATGCTAAATGGCTATGTTACAAGTTATACATAATCATTTTGTCACGTTAAATTGAGCATAATAATGATTGATTTGTATGCTATGTTTGACTGAATATGTTGGCAACATGCATGGTGGATTCATTGGATATAGTTGGCATGTCATAGGATTTGTGGGTACTCACCTTTATTTGTGACATTGTCAGCATATGACTCTAGGTGGACTGATTTGTTGGAGTAGATAAGGGAGTGTTAAGCATATGACATTGTCGGCCCGCTCAACTCGGTGGACTGTATTTGATATTTGTGGGAGTTCAGAGATCCGATTATCCGATGTATGATCATCCGATTAAGCCATGAAAAGTGTATGCCAATGTATTTATGTATGATTGTTGATATATCAATTGATGATTGAAAGCCATGAATGATTGATTTTTAGTATTGAAACTGCTTATAGATATTAAATTGACATGTCTAATTATTTTTTGCTAACATTTGATGAATGATTGGATTTGAATTAAGCATGAATTGGATGTTAATTTACTTGTCATTTTTATTAACATTCACTGAGCTTTTAAAGCTCACACTCTCACATTTGTGCAAATAATTGCCGGGGTTGAGGAGCTGAGGAGCCGAGCAAGAAAGTTCCAAAAGATCTAGGCTTGGTAGAGACTTTATTACACATTTAGATATTGTAGTCGGGTATTGTGGAACTCCCAGGATTTAGATTGATTTTGGTTGTAAATGGACTTTGGACATTGGACATTTATTTTGAATGGTTTTATAATAATTTTGAGACATGTTTGAGTTTAATTATTGATTGATTTACGGTGTATTATTGATTGATAACACAGTGTGTGAAGCATGAGATATATACTAACGATTGTTTAAATAAAGCTTCCACGGAGTGGTTTACTAGTGACTAAGGTACACCACTTGTTTGATTTATTCGGTGTTTGTTATGCATGAAATTGATTGCCTAATTCTATTTAATTAAGGCTTAATTGATGTCCATAAATTCAATTGAAGGTGTATGTATATATATATGTTAATTAATTGTAGTTAAATCACGTTTAACTGGTCATTAAAATATCCAAAATCGGGTTTCCAAACGAGTTTTTCACAAAAATAGGTGCAGTGGTTTTCACACGGGCGTGTGAGGGGTTGCATACGGGGGTGTGAGGGGTTGCACACGGGAATGTACGTAAGTGACACGGGCGTGTAGAAACTGGAGCTATCGCATAAAAAAGTGTGCGATCTGCCAAAAAGTTTTTCACGGCACAAATACAGGCATCTAATGACAAATGAGTTGGGGGAAACAACCGTGTGGGGTTTGGGGGGTTTGAATTTTATCTTTTTAAATTGGTATTCTAATTTGTTTAAGTTACGATTTAGTCCTGAAAATTCATTAGTCTAATTAGAGCCCTAGATGATAAGGAAACTTGGTAATAATTTAGGATTAGTCTTGTAATGGGTAAAATTTGATAGAAACACACTTAATTTGTAGCTCGGAGTAGGTCCTGATAGTTTGTATTTGTTACAATTTAGTCCATAATAGTAAAACTTGAATTAGATATAGCAAACGAACTCAATTTAAGCTGAAATTTTTAGGCTTGCATAATTTTGACTAAAATAAGGTTGGTAAACATTTAGATATAAAATTGAGTTAGTTTTACCATAGGTGGTAAAATGACGAAAATGCCCTTGGGTTAAATTACATAGGAAAAGTTTAAAATTGGCTCACAATTTACTTCTGCATTAATAAATAACTAATAATTAGATAAGATTGAGGTGTTATAAGGTCGGGTGTGTCTTGGCTGGTCGTTAGCCGGAGAGTCACTTAGGTGGCTAATGTAAGCTTCGAATTTAGGTCGTTCCATCCTCATCGGGTTTGGGGTGTCACAATAGGGAACCTAACGATGTGGTTGAATTTTTGTAGGGAGACGATAATGGCCCAACCTCGAGGAAAACATCATTTAGAATGGGTGTCGCAACACTAATCCCAAGGAAGTCGCAACACCAAACCTTTCACCTTCAAGACGCGAAACTTCAACGAAAAGTCAACATGGAAGCTTACTGTCTTGAGAGTCACGATACCGAAGGATGAATGTCACAACACCAAGCCAACATCACGATACCAAGTCTCCGAAGTCGTGACATCCCTAAAGATGTTGAAGTGAAGAAATTGAGGCCAAACCTAGTGATGTCGCGACACTAAGATCCCTAAGATAACCAAGTTAGCTACTGTTTTGGGTGTCGTGACACCATTGCCTGGCGGGTGAAAAATTGCAGGGGCAATTTTGTGCCCAAACAAGCTTAAGTCTTTTTTTTTTCATTTAAGGGTATAATGGTCAATGTTAGTTAAAGGTTAGTAGACTATAAATACTATTTTATAAGCTTTGGAAGAAAGATTTTGTTGGATGAACATTTGTTCTTTACTTTTCATATTTCTTAGTTTTGGTTTTTATTTTATTTTTATTTTTTCTCTTCTTTTTCTTTTTTTTTTGTTTTTGTTGTAGTATTTTTGTTTCTTGATTTTTGCTGGAACATTGTGGATGGAGACGTATTAAAATCTCGTGCTTCATCGTATGTCTATCTATTAATAAGTATTTTCTAAACCCTTATCTTTTATATTTTATGCCAACCATGAGTTTGTTAAAATGCTTGTGTGGAATTTAAGTTCAATTATGTGATGAATTGTTTTACTGGTTGATTGATGAATGGGTTGTTTAGCTAAGTTATTATCTATACCTTGATTTGTTGTTTGCTCAAGTATATTAAATTGCATATTACGCTAGAATTAATACACTTGAGTAGGATTTTGATAGACGAGATGAAAAGAGACTCTATTGTGTAGGATTTTGATACACTTGTATCAAATAGTGAGACTGAGAGGAGATCTATATGCCTAAGGGAGACTGAAAAGAGAGCATAAGTGGTATCTTTTAGTTTAGGATGAGACCGAGAGGAGATTCCTAGTTACAAGTAGCAAACAATATATTCATCATAGGTTTATTGACTTAGTTAGTAATCCATGACTCATTCAACCATCATTTCAATCCATTTGCATTGTTTTTAGTAAAAAGGAAGAAAGTTTAGTATTTTTATTTGTTAATTTATATATGCTCAAGTTTTATTTTATTTGAACTTGCATTAATAATTTCTGACTTGATTATATTAGTACATGCTTAACTTGTAATTAGCTTGATAAACACATTTACCAATTTGACAATTCCTTGGATTTGATGCTTGGAATACTAAGGTGTTCCATTATAACACTACAAATATTACAATTGACATGTCACACTTGCAGTAAAGCCACTAGATATTTAAGTATAAAAGTGTTGATTCATAGCCTTAGTGCACACACACCGAGATGCAGTTAGAGACTCCGTTGGAAATGCTAGAGGTGCAGAAAATTGATATGAAGCCTGTTGAGTAATCAATGGTGCTACCACCTATGAGAGAGGTGGGTTATGCATCGGACCTTTTGGGAAAAGTAGTGATGCAAACTAGGCAAAGACACAATGGCCCTTTCAAAGTTCTGAAGCAAGTAAGCCAAGGGGCTTACAAACCAAAATTAGCGGTAATACTCAAGGTCAACCCGGTGTTCAATGTAAGTGTGCCAAAGCCTATTTGTGCAGATCAAGGGAATCCCGATTGAGGCAAGTCATAATGGTGGTAAGAGTAGTGGCCTCTTACTATTGAGATGTACAAGAGAGAAATACAAATTGAGTTAGGCAACGACGGAGACATAAGCCGAGGAAAATGTTTCGAGGGAAGAAACTACTCGACAAAAAGGCTAGTTGGGAATCAATCAATGTATTGAGGCAATTCCAATATGAGTCAAACCACTGTCATTCTGAGGACACGATGAGGGTGTCATGAAAATGGGTAGAGGAATGTCACTGGCCACGGACCAAAGCCCATGACAAATGCACATGGAACGTGCCATGGAGGTCAATTGATCAAACGGGGCTTATTTAACCCACTTGAACTTGTTTGATTCATGAAACCCATGGAGAAGCCCATCTACTTGAAGCCTTGGTAACCTTGTGAAACACTCAGTAAAACTAAAGTTACTAGGATAATTATTGTAAATCCTAAAGAATAAAGATATATATAGTTTCAATCCCTTAGGACTTTTATCTTGTAGATAGACACCAATTTCAATCGTTGATGTAATTTGATATGTATCGTTGGATCTGGGAAGCTCAACTATAAAGAGAGGCCTTCCCCTCATTTATAGTCATTCAATTGTAATCCTTCAAAGTAATAGAATACTTTTAAGAGCATTTACTTAAACATTTGGTGTGTGCTGTTTTTTTGTGACTTTTTTGTTTTTTGTTTTTTTTTAACTTATTTTCTCTTTTGAGTTTATTTTCGCTTTGTTTCGACGCCTTAGAGAATTTCTCAAGAATCATCATTTTTCTAGAGTAAGGTTGATTTAGGTGGATTTAAACCCAAAAAATTGTCCATGGCTGTGCAATTTTCTAGATTAAAATTCTAGTCCCATGAATTTACATCTTGATAATCTAATACTCAAACAAGAAGATAAAGTAATTTGATTAGGAATTATTTGGTCATGTTGTCAAATTAGTTTTTTTTTTATTCCCTTTTTATTTAATTTTGGGCATATTGGGCTTGGTGTTATTTTTTTGTTTGGACCAATTGATTTTGTGTAATGATTTTTTTTCCAACTTGGGCTGGATAAAATTTGGCCCAAAAATAAAAAAACCCAGTTTAGCTAGTTTTTTTTATTAATTCATCCGATTCACTATTGACAGTTTAATAACGATTTAATGTCGTTTGCAATTAGAACTACTCAACAACTACATTCGGACTAATATACCGATCAATTTTTAATTCAACCGGTACAATTGATCAGTTCAGTCCGGTCCAATTTAAACTACATAGGTATGACCCAAGGTAGTCAATACCATATTGTTGGGTGTACCATTTTTGTCTTGATACTAGCACATACTAGTATCGGCATGTTTCTATGTACCATTTCAAATTTATTTATGTTTAAATATTTTTCACATAAACAATCTCATTTTTAGTTTCTTGATAAATTATATATACAATTAAATATTGTATATATTATTTTGATAAAGAAATTATATATCATATATACATGCAAATATATCTCAATTATATCCATATAAATATGTTTATTTGTAAATATAAGTTTAAAAATTATTAATTAAGTTCAATAATTTAATTTAATAACTTTTAATTTTAAATGTAATTATAAAAATTAAAATGTTTAAGATAAAAAAAATTTAAAAATTAATTTAAAAACATCAAATTTTGTATCAACTAGTATATAAAGTACAAGTCGATATTAACAGAAAGAGACCAAAACACAAACAAAACATCCACCTGCTGTCAAATTAGGACCGAAGTGATTCATTACCAACCGATATGACCAATATCAATTCAATAGCAACTCTAATGGTATAACTCTATGCTTCGTGTTGAGTTAATTATTTATTTATACAAAACTTAATCTCTGCTTTGGTTCCCAAAATTTACTCCATCTATTTTACAAAATTTAAAATTCAACAAAATTATTATCATTGTTAAAATTCTTTTACTACATTCACTAGCATGACATTTTAAATTTTTTAAAGCATTCACTTTTGTAATAATGAAAGAAAAATAATGTTGAAAATGTTTGTAAATCATTTTCTTAAAATCACCCATTTGAATTCGTTACGATAAAATAATTTTTTGTGGGATAATATTTTTAAGAAAAATGTCATTATTGTTGTAATTAAAATATATTTAGACCAAGTAATGATGTTAATAAGTAGAGGACCAAATTATATAAAAAAATTAAAGTACATGAATTAAATTCAAGTCTCAACATAATTTAGGAATCTAAACTAAAATTAAACCATTGTCTTATAATGATAAAAAAGAGCATAACGAACCCAAAAAATGTGTCGATTCTAATGCTCGAGGACATTCAAATTATATATAACCATATAACATTTTAATTAAAAATTAACAATATTAATTATTTGGACAACTAATAACATTATAAAAGAAATAGGAACAAAACTATATTGGAAATTAAAGTATATAAATCAAACCTCATATTTAGGCATAAAATAAGGCTAAAATTGAAATTTAAAAATCGTACACTTTATATAGATTATTATATAGATATACCTAGATCAATCTATCTACCCAACCCAATAACCTGACCTATAAGAGTAGAGCTTTAGACAACAAACTTAACAAATTCAAACCTGCCAATCCAGCTCGAGCCAAAACTTGATTAAAAGATTTGAAAAACTTCTGATTATATAGCCTAAATCCAACCCATGGACATGTCTAATCACATCATTGATTCAAGGACCAAAAAGGACGGGAAAAAATAGTATAAAAAATGAACCAATTGGTTTTGGATGACCAATAGTTGAGATGTAAAACTGCAAATTGTAAATATTGGGAAATAACATTCTTTTACACAACGCCCGTCAAACTTGTGTTAGAAAAATCCTGGAGAAATGATTGCAAACTTGTTGCCTTAGCTCTATGCTAAATATCCATTTTAAAAAGGTAAAATTGATAGCATACAGGCATTTCAATCCACGTGAATATAATGATACAACAGTTTACACTAACCTGGAATGAAGGATTTGGTCGAGCTGCACGCTTCTCTGTTAGAAACTAGAGAGTCACTCTTCTATCCATTTCAAGAAATGATATCATTATAAAGTAAGGCTTGTCGTCTATTTGAGGATTAAAATCTCATAGTTCAGCAAGGAACAATAAACTGGAAACAAATCCTAGTTACCACCCAATCGACCAGTTTTCCTGCTTCGTATTTTGATCACAGGTTTATGTTGCCCTTCCAATGCTGCAAGATTTGCATCATTGCGGTTAACGATTCGTAAAGGGTGCGCTTCTGTGTTGAATACCCACTCATCCAATGGGATGACGGTAGGTGGTGAGAAAAGAAGATAAAGATATTTCAGCGTCTCTGCAAGAAAAAAACTTTGCATCTTGTTGTCTTTTACACCAGTGTTAACCTGAGAAAACCATCAAATAACATAAATGAATCACGACAACAATAAACATCAAACATTGGATGGGGTTAGGAAAATTTAATATCCTAGAAGATACTGGTCGCTGAAGAATTTTCTACCGTTAAGAATTATAGTGATTGATAGTTCAGCTCATCAAAGAAAGATTAAAACCTTTTAGCTCATCAAAAGGAAACTGAAATCTTTGGACTCTTCGAGAGAAACCCAAATCTTTTTAGGTTTTTCCCTTTCTTTTTGGTATCAATTCTGCTCTTAGGGTTTTATTATTTCATACTTCAAATAAGGATCGGTCTAACTACAAAAAAGAGGAAACCTATTCTTAAAAGGAAACTACATCAACCAAACTAAAAATATAATCAAGAAATAAAAACATAATCTAAGCCATAATTAAAGAACCCAAACTAAAGAACTTCCCCAGCATAAGTTTGGCCAGTAACATTCATAAATTTCGGTTATTAGATTTTAGATATTCTATTCTTTTTAACACTAGAAAGTAAATTACAAAAAACAACAATGAAAAACAAACTTATCTACCTTTCTTAAAATTAGTTCCCATGTCACATGAGTAGCACCTAGATTTACGTGTTTATTTTTAAAAAATTATTAAAAATATATATTTTCCTATTTGAATATGAATTGGTCTAATTTATAATAAGAGTCAATTTTGAAAAATAATTACGAAAATAAAATAACATTTTAAAAGTAATGAAAATAAAGAAAAGGGAAACAACCTATAGTAAAATATCAAGTAATAAAGATCAAATAAATTTTCATTCGAGTATGAGTAGAAATTTCACCTACAATAGCCATTACTTTATACTTCCTTGCCTTTGAAACGTAATGGAAAATGATAGTCACTATTATTAAAACTAAATAATAGTAAATTATGGAATATTAAATAATAATAACTAAACAACTCAAATAATAATGAAAATCATATCTTTATTTATGATGGAAACAAAACCTATTAAATACTGCTAAAATATGCTTTTTCCATAAGTTTTAGATGTTATTTTGAATAAAATGTCTTCCCAGTGCATATATTTATAATGCTAAATAACACTAATTAAGTTATAATTAATCTAGAATAATAAGTATAATTTAATATAGATCCAAAGTCTAATTAAATGATAATAACTATTACATTGATAATTAAAACATTATTAATAAAATAATTATAATTATAGTTATAATTATTATATAGATAATTTGTTAGGAATGTAATTTTATTGATTTAAAAATATGAGAAATATAGATAATACAAAATACTAATTCTTAATTAATCAATTTTTCTCTTAATTTCTCAAATATACATGAATCATACTATTTGTTAAGTCAAGATTTGTGTTGAATCAAATCGATTTTGGTTAGACGCAATTAGTATTTATAAAAATTAGTATTTAATTTAATCATAAAACATATTTATTTTCTTGAGTTTTAAAATATAAATTAAGAATAAATAAATAAACTTATACATTATAGATTAGATTACCAATATATTGATACTACCTTTAAATATATATATAATGTTAATCTCACACATTTAATTTTTATTAATTATAAAAATTGATTTTAACATTATTAATCTCTATCATATTTAAAATAAAATCATATCTATATATAAAATTCTATTTTATTATATTTAATTTATCCAATTATATTTAATGAGTTGATAATTTTATTAATTAATAATAAATTATGTTATTCTTTTAAGTACAACCTTTAAAAGATATGACCAAATTAACTAATTTCACATTAATATACTATTATATTAATTAATATTCTTTTATTATGATCACACAATAATACTAATAAATTATTATTCTTATGTCAATTTAGTAATATAATTAACAATAAAGAGTATTATCATCAGTTTAAAAGTTTCTTCAAACTCGTGCTTATAAATATATTATAAATCCTGAACATATATTTGCCATATAACAAGGATGAATATGTAAAACTGTTGACAAACACTAGAAAGGAACGTAAATAAAATAAACATACTGCCCAAAGAAAAAGTTCCATGGAAGTAGTTCACATTACAACTTTTTAATATGGACCCTAAACTATTAGGTTTCATCAGCTTAATGCCAATAAAAAGAAACAATTCATATTTTGTTATCTAAACATCACAAACAGATTCAAATATTCATAAACAAAAAGCAAAAAACTTAGATTACGCAAACAAGATTCACCCACAGTATAATGCCAAGTCAATATGACATGACACAAATAGGGATTAAGATGTTCCAATTCATATTCAATATCAGACACTAAGTTTAAATCTTTTTAGGCCATTTACATTATAGGTCATTTTTTAATAAAAATTTACCTGATAAAAGAAACTTGTATGTTTGTGAATCTGATGGCATACATAGAAGCTCTATCTCTCCCAATTTGGAGGATGATGAAAATTTGGTTTCAAGGAACTTAGAGGGATAATGCTTTTCTCTTAGTTAGCCTATATAGCATGCTAAAACAAAATAATTTCTCCTCTCCCTTCATTTCCTTTGTACTTTTCCTTTCCCCTCAACCCAAACACTGTGTTAGGGGGCTAAAAAAAGAAATTAACATTTCAAAGGAAACAAGAAAGTAATCAGGCACTAAGCATATACTTATGACCAATCTAGCTAAAGTACCAAAATGCTCTGCTGAGCATCTTATTGCTTCTTTCTTTTATTAAAAACTGTGATCTTTGAAAGGATCAAAAGTACAAATATAAACACAAAATAAATAAATAAACAATAGTGCTGGGGGTTTTGACAGAGAACTTACATCCTTCAGTCCAACATATCCAGATTCTATCCGGGAGTTCTTTTCAAATGCCTGAAATATATTCCAACCCCACTCTTGATATGTCTTATTACCAGTTAAGCGCCACAAATAAAAGAGTGATTCAACTGTCTCTGGTCTCAATATGTTCCAGGATGTGCCCACTGTCATGTCCTGAAAAGTTTACGCTTATAACTGTCATCATATAATATGATAAGAGCACGTATATCACTAGAATAGTGGGAACTTACCTGCCCCGGATTAAAGAAATAATTCTCTCCGGCTAACTTTGTTGGTGTGGATTGGTAGAAACTGTAACAGGTCCAAGCAAGCTACATAAGAAAAAAAAATCAATAGCTGAAGATCAGCTGCTCTTTAAATGGATCATACAGGGGTAACCAAGTATCAGGAACCCAACATATTTATAAACCGCTCATGTGTGCTCAAAGCCACCCATTTTACACCCTCACATGAAGACACTATATTTTACATGACTTTCCCTAAATGAAATCAGTAATAAACGAGATAACTGCAATTCACACTCTTAATCAAACTCTTAATCACCATACACTATACCTAGGACTCCATTTAAGAAGATAATGCTACATGGAAAAATGAAAGGAAATGTGCCTATACCGAGGAAAGTAATCTACAGTGCCAACAGGAGAAGCAATAAGTTCATCATAAATAATAAATTGATTGTAGACATCTATCAATTTAAAAAAAAAAAATCAAATGGACAATTTCATTGCTGGGTGTCAATTTGCACAAAGGGACAAAATTTCTTTGATAAAAAGGCATGAAGAATCCTCCTCACATTGCAAACCTTATAGCAAAAATTAGTTTGATTTTCCTTTCAGCAAGCCACAATCATAACCTATCCAGTTTACTCCTCCTTAAAGCTGGGAATGACATGAAGGCTTAGGTTATGAAACTGCTTTTTTGAGTTTTAACCATTAAAGGAACACTTATTTATTATTTTTTTCGAGTTTTCCTTCACAAAATTAGCAGCAACCTTGGTCATCTGCTGATCTCATGGATGGCATCAACTTTCTGTCCCAGAACCAGTTTGACATTTGTCAAAGGAACATCCGAGAAAAAACATAAACATTTTTCAGTAGCATGATCAAGGTGAAAGCATTTTAAGCTTAGTATTTCAAGCCATTAAAAATACCTCTTCAGCAAGTGAAAGAAATTTCTTTGCCTCATCAGGACCATAACCAGATGAACCTAAAGCCAACATTCCTGGAGCAAAGCATGCTAATTCATCCATCTGCAAAAATATGAAATGTCAAAGCAAGAAGTGAAACAATCCAACTATAAAATAACAATGCCACACTAGAGCCACAGTAACTCATATTACCTTGTCTGTCAGTGAATCCCCATTTTTCTCACAGATATATGCAAAAGATGATGGCGTTGATCTTCTAATTAAGCTTAGTAGACCTTTCATTGATGTTTCCCACATCTCTCTACATCCAACATTCCCCAATGGAGTTCTCTTATCAGAAAGCTAAATCAAAATAAAATGCTGAGTATTGCATTAAAATCAATGTGCTTAAAGCATGAAAACCAAATTCATCAATAAAGATGTTCAACATTTTGCTTCTTGTTCAAGCTATAACAGTTTTTTTTTTTTGTGTGTGTGTGTGTGTGTTCAAAAGTCTGTAGAAAGTCCCCTAAGGATTTATCTCAAGCACCTGAAACTTATCCTTCACCAAGTCTTTCATTTTATTTTCATACTAACTTCAGATCCAAACACACACACGCACATAAAGTCGGAAGTGACATCCATTTGATATTAATAGAATGCATTGGAACCTTGTCATATTCTGCATGAGCCTAAAGATGTGCCAACAACAAAATGTGCTTTCTTTATAAGGAATTAGAATAAAATTAGCACAAGTAAACCCAAAATCACTTAGCGAACAATGATTTGATTTCAGAAATCTTATGTTAAGCATAAACTTGATTATGCAGGATGGAAGGAGGCTAAGCTCCTTCAAAGTATTAACATTTAAAGAAATATGATTTTAACATCCAATGGATAACCATAAGCAGCTATTAATAGCAGCAATTCAAAAAATGCAAATAGAGAAAAGAGAGATGATGGAATCTCACCTATAAAGCTTTAATGATGATGTTTTGTTTCCCTGTATCCAGGCTTTGAGCAGATATTCATAGAAGCTGCAATAAACTTATTAATATTATGCAGAACCTCAAATAGAAAAAAAAAATTGACCAAGGCTGATTTTCAAATGGTAAATACCTATCACCCATAGCACCAAAGGTTATAGTGGAGTATGAACCAGTTGCAGTGTCAGGATTAATATAGATGGGAAGCAAACCATCGGCCGGAAAAGTTTTATTAAGCGCAACTATAACCTTCTCCACCTAATGCATCAAAAGACGAGCAAATTAATTATCCACCTTGGCAACCAATAGGCACTTGAACAAAAAGTTTTCCCCTCAAAAGAGCCAATGGTGGTCCTTTCAGCATAAACTTTCATTTTTTTTTTTAAAAAAACAAAAAAAAAACAAGGCTTCTAAAATATGGCTATAGCAATTAGCACCATACTGAAGTCTGATATCTGATATCAATAAAGCAGTCCTACCACAACAATCAGAAAGAAGGTCTGTAACATACACACATGTAAGCATGAAAGGAGTATACCTTCTCCTGATACTTGGGATCTCCTGTTCTTTGAGAAAGAGCAATAAACTCCAGTTGCTCAGTCCCTGAGTCTGCAAGAATACTTTGACCCTAGGGAACAGAGGGAAAAAGTAAACTCAATGAAATAAATATGTGATACCAGCCCCAAATTCAAATAAAGGAGATTTCTGCTTAGGAGGTAAATTTTCTACTAGCAAAACGACAAACTACCATATAAAGGACAACGAAAGACCTAACAAGTTACTTGCCAAAAATAGACAGAATAATCTCTACGGCACATGGTCTCATTTGTTGGATAGACAAATAATAGTTTCAAGTCAAATTCAATTGGGATTTAATTTCAATTAGAGAAATCAACTAAATAAATACTTTTGCATAATGCCACTCAAACCAAACTCATGTTCCACTAAGTCTTCAGCAGTGTTAGTGATGTCCGGTGCAAAAGGATTTGTTTACATCAGCCAAAGTCACATGATGATAGAAAATTCCATACATTGTTTAACAAGCTTAAAATATATATTATTAACTGGCATTAAAAAATTATTTCCATCCATTCAATCAGTTAAACTATTCTGAAGTTTAAGTTCTATCAATAATAACTAAAAGCAATGTTGTAAGAACCAGACTGGTGCTCGAATCAGTCAGACCACCACTTCCTAGTTCAACTATATATCTACTTCAAAAATAACCTTTATCAAATCCGAATACAATACATAGAAACAAAATAAAACCCAAGAATATATCATTTCATTTGACACCTTTTTAAGGTTTCCTTCACTTTTCCAATTTCTTCCCTTGGAATATTACTGCAAAAAATCACCTGTATCAAAACCGAATACAATAGAAATCTTTCCTCTCTATCTCATCTCCCTTCTCATGTTTCCAGTTCTCCCCCTTCCTTTATCCTTTCCACTTTTTCCATTAAAACTTTTCTTCTCCTACACCCCCTCCCCACCGCTCTAATCTCTCCCACCCATTATATGTTGCCAAAATACCCTTTAGAGAACAAATTTGAAATCTTTATCAGGGGAAGTTTCAACCTCATGAGTCTCGTCTCTCCTTCATTTCTTGTTTATGCCAAACAACCACTTAAAAACAAGAAACGTTTTCAACATTTTGGAAAAGTAGATAAATTTTAGATCTATACTATCAACTTTTTCCCTTATTTTTGTCGTTTTTCTACTTCTTATGGATGTCAGGTATTTTTGAAATATCCAAATCTTGACTTCTATTTAGATTAAACCTGTTTTATTTATTCTGTTTCCTAGGTTTTAAACAGTTCATAGCAGCTCTTTCAATTTCCGGCTCCATGGAGGAAGTTGAATCGCCAGACCAACCGGTCCGCACCGATCTCAACAACACTAACTAGAAGTCACCATCATATGCTAGCTCATTTTCATTCTTTTCCAGATTTAATAAGAGGTTGCACATAACCATACACGTATTTCTTTTAAAGTGCATTTGCACTGTTCGTTTATTTTAAGGTAAAGCTAATAAAACAACTAAAAACTAAAGCAACCAAAGGAACACTTAAGTTGTGCATGCTTTTATGTGCTTTGACAAAAGTGTCTAGGTGCAAAAGCATGCACATTGTCAAAAACATCCTTGCCCAAAGCAAGGCATCTTTGTTAATTTGCCACTAATGCTAGGTGCACACCTTTCTATGCTTAGTAATCATGGTTCGGATTATAAAAAGATGGCTATTGGATGGGGGCCATAACTTGTTGGTCCAACAATAGAAAAACAAGCTTCCAACTATTATAAGCTAGAGAAGTCATAATCTAAGCAACCTAACTTATCATGTATATGAAAAAATCTTTCAGTGCAATAGCATCAAGGAGTGTAAATACTAATAAACAACAACAAGGCAAAAAAATTACCCCAGCCCATCCAGGGTTATGTGCATTTCCACGAGCCAAGTTGATAACATTATAAGGGATCCCAGTAGTAGTATCCCAAGCAGGTAGTAATCTATCTGCAATATCTCTAGCTTTTTCGAGGAAAACGTTGTCCCTTGAAAGATCATATGCACTAAGAAGCCCACCTACAACTCTGAATTTTCAATTAGAATATGCAGGACAAATAGTCAGATATCACGGTCAGTTTAAAAATAAAACAAAAGAAAAAAATTATTTAGATGGAAAAAGGACAATAACTCAAGATTTTCTCAATGGAAGAACTGATGCACGTATAAACTAAAAAAGCAACCTTATGGTTGTCTCGAAAACACTGGCATCATAGTCCTTGTTAAAATCCAATGAGTTTGCAACCCACCTGCAAACAGTAGCACCAAAGCACCTATCAATAGTAATTTAACAATAACCCCCTCTAGGAAAACAATATTGCATGTTATTTATACTTGTGAACTAATGAAAAACAGAAAATGGTTGAAGCACTTGATGCTTCCATGCTCTCTAGAACACCAATGATGATAGTTCAACATAATAAAAATGACCTAAATACAACAGTCCTATATATCTTGACTAGGGGAGCATGGTGTGACAATCAAATGTAACATTATTCAACTCAAATAGTTTAAATCAAAATAAGAAAACGATAGTCAATTAGAATTAGTGGTGTTGGCATAGACAACTAGAACTATGGTATTAGCACAGGCAACTCGGGGGATACATACAGGTAGGTTTCCTTGTAAACTAGTACATGTAAAGGGAAAAAGAAAAAGAAAAAAGTGAGCATCTAAAAGAAAATGATAAGAACAAGAAAGATATATAGATTCAATCAAGGATCTTGGTGGCATAAGAATGAATGCTAAGCATGCTGAAAGATACTTGACAAACATACAAAAAAAGTGAGAAGGCTAAAACGTGAAGGGAGATAAATTACGAAAATTATTTACATGACATGAAAACCAATTAGATTTTGCCCCATATCTATTTTCATTGTTCTGCATATTCAAGACTTAAAAGTATAGCAATCTAAGAGTTTCTTATTTGTTAGCCTTGATTTTCAAATGTTTTGATATAACAAAATTTAACTTAAAATTCTCCTAAATCAAACTTGCAAAACTCATGACAAATATTAGAAAATTATTTTCAAATGATACTAATAAATTGGACCAATGTGTTTTAAAATATTTCTTATAAGTTAAAATTCCAAAAGAATTTGAAAAATATCCTCTAAAATTTACTCATAAATTGCATTGAAACAAGTCTAACAATAAGCCATCTTGTGCTTTCAAGGGAGTTGTACCACAACAAAGGCCCAGTTGTATTGATACAACTAGAGTTGTATCCATACCCTAGGGGCCTTGTAGCACAAGTCCCACAACTTACTTTTAAAGTTTTCCTTGAGACTTGTATTGATACCTAGGAGGAGTTCTATTGACAGACGTCTAATAGTAAGCTTTCTTCATTTTTCCCTATGACTCGTAGCAGTACAAGCCCAATTGTGGTGATATCACAAGCTCCAACTACTATACTTTCAAGCACTTATATTGATACCAAAACACTTGTATTGGCACAAGTCCTCTACAGAGCGCAATTAATGCGTAAATTCAATGCTACAACTGCTCCAATTTGTGCCTAACATCTCCAAACTTGAAAGGGTATAAATACGGTTCAAGGACTTAATAATGATAACAAGAAACAAGTTCATAAAGTCTATTGTGCAAAAACCAAATTCTTCACTTGTAATTCTCATACTTTTCTTTTACACGCTTGTTGTTTCATTCTCTTTCAATCTTTTAAATGTTATATATTCATTTTGGTGAGTATAATTGTTGTATATCAACCTTTAAGAGGTATTCTTTATTTGATTATCCATTTCTCAAATTTGTGAGGGTTTATTTAAGGTTCTTTAGTAGAAAACCTTAAAAGAGGAAGTGGCTCTACCTCGCCCATCGAAAAATAATGTTATAAAGGTTAAATTTGGTCCTTAAAAGGGATATTAGTGAATTTGCGAAGTCATTAGTTCTGAAGAGCTAAAGCAGTGGAAATAAATAATTGAGGCCGAACCTCTATAAATCATTGTGTCATTTTTATTTTCTATCTTTTTTCCAAAATTTTGCTATCACTAATTCATCCCCTCTTGGTGCATCTTGAGCTTTATACTATTGAAAAGGATAGGTGATCTACAATTTCCCTTGACAAAATAAGCATATATAAAGGTTTGGGTCAACCAAAGGTTCAAACTTAACTACTCAAAAACAAGAGAATGTATATTTTAAACTCTTTCCTATCCCTAATTTGTCATCTCACAAATGGATTCATGGTGGAATCGTCGAAATTTATTCTCTGTCGCACTAACAATTCACTGAAAAACCAATAGTGTGCCCTTTAAATACCATAAAACCCTATAAATAGCATCAAAATGCTCATGACCATGCACATAAATTGGGTAATCACGCTTATAGCAAAGGCTATGACTTGGCTGTGTATATGACATAAAAGGAAGTCTCTCAACAAGCCCTTGATACTGTGCAACAAATGTAAAGGAGCCTTCCTTTCACCTGTCAAGTATCCCACCATTTCGCGTCCTCTAATGTACATACGAATAGGTTGTGAACAGTATAGGAAATTAGTGTAGGAAATTATCACCATTCAAGCAAATGGTCATAATTTGAACGATGTGGAAATCTATGCTAGTCTTAATAGGATCGACTATTGTTTTGGAGGAAAGATTTTCTAGAATAGTAGTGGACCACATAAAACATGCTGGCAAAGAATGAAGAGTAAAGGAAAAAAAATCATTGATGCCAACTAGAAAAGTACAAATATCGAGGAATAAATTGAAATAACTCAGAGGAAAAAATTCAGTTCAATTTCTACTGCTTTAGTTTACAGATTTATAAAGAGAGAAATAATCATTTTAAAGGAAATAAATCCTAATTCCTAAGAATCAAGAATTGATATCCTAATTTCTTAAGAATCGATGAATCGAGATTAGTTTTTATTTACAAGAGAACTAATAGTAATAAGGTAAGATTTCTATCCTTAATTATAGGGATTCCAACACTACCCTCAAGTTGGAGTGTAAATGTTAATCAAACCCAACTTGCCAATAAGTTCTTCAAACATGTTTCGTTCAAACTCTTAATTAACATGTCCGCAACTTGTTGTCTAGTAGGTAGGTAGGTGATGCATACTTCTCCGAGTGTATTTTTCTTTTATAAAGTGACGATCTATTTCCACATGTTTGGTCCGATCATGATGCACAGGATTATGTGCTATCTTGACAGCAGACTTGGTTGTCACAAGACATCTTCATAGGTCCAGTATAAGGCACTTTTAGTTCTCTCATAAGTCTTTGTATCCAAACTCCTTCGCATATACCATGAGATAGTGCTCGATACTCGCCTCTGCCTTTGCGTGCTATCACAGATCTGTTTTTTGCTCCTCCACGTCACAAGATTACCCCAAACATAACTACAATAACCGCTTGTAGACCGTCTATCATTAATGTAACACCTAATAATCTGCATCGATGTAAACTTCCACGCTTGGTTGTGATGTCTTCTTGAAGTATGTGCCTTTACTAGGAGTTCCTTTTAGATATCTTAGTATTCTATACGCAGCTTCAGTGCTTCTCCTCGAGCATGCATATATCGACTAATAACACTCACATCAAGGCTATGTCGGACGAGTGTGAGATAGGTAGATGAGTCTTCCTACTAGACGTTGATATCTCCCCTGTCGATTTCTTCTCCATCCTCATTAGTTCCCAATTTAAGGTTAAACTCCATAGGAGTTTCAAATTGTTTCTTGCCCATCAAACCAACTTGACGAGAGATCAAGAACATATTTCCTTAGGAAATGAAGATACCTTTTTCGACCTTGCTACCTCCATACCAAGAAAATATTTAAGACTCCCCAAGTCTTTAAGTTCAAACTCTGTACCAAGAAATTCTTTCAATCTCAAAATTTCGCCGAGTCATTTCTGTTAATATTATATCGTCGACATAAACGATAAAGATGCGAGATTTACCCTCTTTCGAGTGCTTGTAGAACATGGTGTGGTCATACGTCCTTGAATGTAATTTCTGCTAGTCATAGCTTTTGCAAATCGGCTGAACCATGCTCGTGGAGATTGTTTCAGCCCATACAAGGACTTCTTCAACTTACACACTTGGCCTTTGTTTTCTTCAAACCCGGGTGGGAAATCCATGTATACCTCCTCATTTAATTCCCCGTTGAGAAAAGCATTTTTTACATCCAATTGAGTCAAGTGTCAATCAAGGTTGGCAGCAAGGGATAGCAGGACTCGAACGGTGTTTAGCTTGGCAACCGGTGCAAACGTCTCGTTGTAGTCGAGACCATAAGTTTGGGTGAATCCCTTAGCCACAAGTCGAGCTTTGTATCGGTCTAAACGGCCATCGGGTTTAAATTTCGTAGTGAAAATCCATTTGCACCCTACGGTTTTTTTTTCCTTTAGGTAGATCCGAGACTTCCCATGTTTCATTTTTTTTTAGGGCCTTCATTTCTTCCATCACGGCTTGTCTCCACTCAGCTGATTCAAGAGCCTCTTCTATATTTTTTGGAGTTTTTACAGAATCAACATTAGTCACAAAAGCTTTGTAAGACTTAGATAAATTTCCATAGGATACAAACCGAGAAATAGGATGTTGAGTGCAGCTCCTTGTACCCTTTCGAACTGCAATTGGAAGATAGATGGATGGTGACGGAGGTGGGACTTCTGTTTCAGAACAGTCCTCGGTTGGAGATGTAATTGGCACTGCTGTATCAGTTTCAAGAGAACGATTCCGTCGGAGTAAACCAGATTCTTTGTTTTCCTTGATCGGTGGTTGTTGTACTTGGTGGAGGTATTGTTATTGGGAAGGACGGTGTTAAATTCTTGCTTTGTGGAAACAACAACTAAATCTGGATAGGTTTGTTTGTGATAGTAGTAGTAGGACCGGGAGGTATAATGAGGAGAGTATTAAGGGTCTCATCTTCATTAAAACCTCCCCGAAGATGAGATCTTGCAAAGTATGGTTCATTTTCAAAGAAGGTAACATCCAGAGACAAACATTCAAGCAATGTTGGTGAGTAACACTTATAGCCTTTTGTGTAGGGAATATCCAATGAAGATGCAGGTGTGGGCTCGAGGATCAAGTTTGGATTGATTTGGTTGATGGTTATGGACAAAAGCTTTACAGCCGAATATTTTGGCTGGAAGATTAGGAACATGGGATAGAGGGAAGGCCTTTAAAAAAGTATTTAGAGGTGTATGGAAATTGAGGATCTTTGATGGCATTCGGTTTATGAGATAACAGGCAGTGAGGACAGCTTCTCCCCACAAGTATTTTGGAACATTTATAGTGAACATTATGGCTCGAGCCACAACAAGGAAATGACATTTTTTCTCACAGAGATCCCGTTTTGTTGAGGAGTGTCAGGACAAGAGCTTTGGTGTATAATGCCTTGGTCAGAAAGGTATGGACTTAAGACAGAGTTGAAGTATTCTCTCCCATTGTCAGTACGGAGGGTATGTATGGTAGAGTTGAATTGGGTTCGAACCATTGAGTGAAAATTTTGGAATACTTTGGGTGTTTGATTTTCTTTGAGTAGATAGATCCAATGAGACCTAGTATGATCATCAATGAATGTTATAAACCATCTAGCCCCTGCAATATTTTTCACTCGGCTAGCTCCCCATAGGTCACTATGGATTAACGAAAAAGGTTGGGACTGAATATGTGGTTTTAATGGGTATGGCACACGAGTATGTTTAGATAATTGGCAAATTTCACACTTCAAGGAACTAATACTTTTATTTCGAAATAACAGCGGAAGATGTTTTTTCAAATACACAAAGTTTGGATGTCCTAACCTACGGTGCCATAACATAATAGTGTCCTCTTTTGAAGTGGATAGAGCCAATCCCCCTTGTGTACTGTTTTTATTCCAAATATATAGTCCATCATCAACTTTAACAGTGCCAATCATCCTCCCCGATTTCTGTTCCTGTATCACACAACCAATTGCAGAAAATTCAACAAGAACATTTTCATCCTTAGTAAGTTTACTAATTGAAAGTAAATTACAGGACAAGTTTGGGACATGTAGGACTTTATCGAGAGAAAACTCTCATCATTTGTACTTCTCCTATTCCATACACAGTGAGTAAGAACCGTCAGCTATGCGGATTCGGGATTTGTTATGACAAGGAGTGTAGGTGTGAAACAACATGGAGTCACCTGTCATGTGATCGGAGGCGCCCGAATCGAGTATCCAAGGAGATTGATTATTAGATTCAAAAGCAATGTTGAGGGCAATACCTTGAGTGGCTAGAGATCCATGAGTAGTGGGAGTACCAAGTATCTTATGGAAAGTCTCAACTGTTGTTTTTGGTTAACGTCAAGAACATCATCGCAGTAGTGGAGGAATTAATTTCACCTTGAGTGATTCCTTGATTGATATTCGAATTATTTGTGATGTCTCGCCAGAGAAATTTTCATTGATATCACCCATTGGAGGACTAAACCAAGGAATTTTTAGGAAGGAAATTAGAGAAAAAAATTAGGATCGAATGAATCCTAAAACTCGATACCATGAAAAACTCGAGCAAAAATTGAGTTCAATTTCTCTGCTTTAATTTACTGATTTATAAAGAGAGAAATAATCATTTTAAAGGAAATAAATCCTAATTCCTAAGAATCAATAATTGATATCTTAATTTCCTAAGAATCGAGAATCGAGATTAGTTTCTATTTACAAGAGAACTAATAGTAATAAGGTAAGATTTCTATCCTTAATTATAGGGGTTCCAACATAAATTATCCAATTCATTAAGTAAACTATTATAAAGTTATAGGCTACATAAATTAGGAATCAATTCACTAGGGAAAAAAAATAACTATTGACAAACTAGACACCTAGCTAAATATCCAATTTACAACTATACATGAATTCTTTCCCAAACAGTTTCAAATCCTTCTATAAAAACAAATGGTTGAACCTTGAAAGATTCTATTCATGAAATTGAAATTGAAATTAAAAGACACTACACTTCAATGGTGGAAAAGAGTTAAGGAACAATGATCACGTCAAGGAAAGCAAGCAATAGTTGGGAGCACATGAAAAGGAATAGTTTCTGCCAGAAAACTATACTATAGAACATTATAGAGAATTTTATGTGCTCAAACATACTAGAGAGTCCATTGATCACTACACAATTTAATAAGCAGTTCATTAGAGTTGGTTTGAATGAAACTAATGAACAGCTAATAGCTTGATGTTTGCAAGTTTGGATCAAAATATTAGAGACAAACTAGAGACGATTGACGTCTATAATTAGAAGATGCTTAACAAGCCTTACAAGCTGAGGAAAAGGTTTTACACTATGGTGCAAGGAGACCTTTATCTAGTAGAGCAGCTGTCGTTTCTCAAGGCTATTACAATGATAAGAAAATTCCTTCTTCAAGTAAGCCCTATAAAGGAAGTGTAATAGAAACCAACAAAGGCAACATAAGGTAGAGTGAGTTACGAGGTGGAATGCTGTTTTCAGATTGTTTTAGTATTTCTTTTGGCTTAATTTTGCATTTTCTTGTTTTAATTTAGAAATTTTGTATTTGACATGTTTTTGATAGTTTTTAAAAGTTTTTTAACCTATTTTATTTTTCAAGGATTAGTTTAGGGTCTTTTGTAAGTTTAAGTAGCTTTGTAAAAAACAACGTGGAACAAGAAAACAAGTTGCAAAGATAAAAAGGAAGAATTCATATTATAGAATAGGCTACCTTCTAGGCAAAAATAAAAAAGAAGAATAGGTTGCCTTTGCTAGCACACCAAGCCAAAACCTAGGCACCCATCAACTGCAATTAACTTACTAAAACAACATAGTTTTGCTAAAGGCAATTTAGTCTTTTCCGTTATGGACATGAATTCTACCCTAAAAAAGCTCAAAAATAATGCAATTGGAGAAAAGGAAGAAAGGAGAAGTCATTTTTAGAATTCTTATGCTTTAGATTAGGTTAGATAACTGTCAAAAATGTTTTCTATACAATTTTATTTATATTTTGAGATTTCTTTAAGATGTGTTTGGATGAGAGATTTGGAAAAGAAATTTTATTTGTATTAAGGTTTTCAAGATTCTAAAACTAATTCCTTATAATTTTATATAATTTTATTTCAAAATTTATTTTATTTAATTCTAATATATTTTTAAAATTTTATTATATTAAGAATATTTATAAATTTAATTATATCTATATTGAATATTTTTATATTATTTATATTTAATATCATTATTCTTCCTTTATAATTATTTTTTAATTTGTAAAATTTAAATAATTAGGTAACTGTGCTTTTGCATTTTCATCAAACCGAGTGATGCCAGGTTAGTTGCATACCAAGTCAAATACTAGAGTTCACTCTAAAGACCTAGTTATTAAATTATCCAATCTTGGTTAAGACATGCACCAATTATCAACGTTAATCTATAAGATATAGACCAACATTAAAGGAAAGTCTATGAGAGCTAAAGTTTCTTTGTTATTTCCTATTAAGATATGCAGCAATTTAAGGGGTTGCTAAAGAGGCTATAAGCTATACACCAACTTAGCTACCTTAGCGCTATAGATTATCCGAGTTGTTATACCAAAAGGATTATTAATCTAACATAGGTTGCTAATACCCATTACTAGATAATTATCAATCCAATGCTTTTTATGTCATTGATTGCCACTTTGTTAATTTATTTAGTCCAACCCTTAATCGTTCCCGTCATTTAGTTAGTTGATTTGTTAGATTTAGTATTAAGTGTACAGAATAGTTCAAGTGTAGTAATTTTATTAGTATTATATTCAGCAGAGCATTCTTCACTGTGGGTTCGATCCTCGAAATACTTAATTCAATAAATTTATTTCATTATAATTTATTACTTGATACCATCTAGTGTGCTTTCTAGTAATTGGGTTTAATGGTGAAAATTTTATCAGGTTTGCAAATTTATTGGTTTTTTATATGCCAATAACCACATACCAACCATCCTTCAATGAATGTGCAACTTCATTCAATTAATGGAGAACTACTTGAGATGATTTTCCAAAAAGATCTCATTATTTGAATGGTGTAATCAACCTTATGTGCAAATCCTATGAAACCTGAGTGCGTAAGAAGCTTGGAATCTTTTTTCTTTTTTCTATCTAGCATTTTCAAGTTCCTCCCTAGTTTCAAATATAAAGCCAGCTTGTCTAGGTCTTTTCTAACCAACTCTTGTGAAGCTCATGTCATATACCTTCAACATTCACCCTTTAAAAACAAGAATGTGGTTCAAAGTACTTCCAGAAATTCCTCACACGAAAATCAAAAATGAAGTGTGAACCAAATTAAATCACTTGCCAAGCACCTTCTAATTTGACTTATGTCTTATGGCTTTCCAAAGAACAAAAGAATAAGCTATGTCAAAGTAAAGCAGCTATTCAAGTAACTGATAATCTACAGAAACAAGTCAATAAAAACAAGCATGCCTTCCTTCAGCAACACTCCCTGCTCCCTTTTCAATGTTTAATATAGCAAAACAACATATATAACTACTTATAAATGGTATATCTACATGACAAGTGGGTTGCCAACCCCTCATTGGTAAAGTAGCATGACATTAATGCCAAACTTACAGTTACACAACTTCATCCAAATCACAAGCACAAGTAAACAAAAATTCAAACTTAAAAGCTATTTTTGACAGATGACGAAAGAACGATACAATCTAGCATACAATGAAACAAAACCTTATATTCAAAAACAAAAAAGAAAAAAATTGAATATAGAAAGCTGAACTTACTCTCTTGCTCTTTGGAATTGCTCATCCAGACCCATAATGTATAAAGTATCAAGAGAGTCTATTAGTGTTGCTCCAAGACCACCAAAGCTATTGACACCATCCTTTGACTGAGGCTGGTGTAGGACACAAAAAATATACAAAATGAGCATCATTATGAAGAACAATCCAGATTCTTTTAATATATGAAATATCTGCATCAGTTTTAGACTTAAAATAAGTCTGCCTATATCAAACAAATGTCATATTTTAAACAAGCTGAAGTTCGTAAGCATAAATTCCAAGATTTTTCTTTTTTGTTTCCTATCATCCAATGTTTTTCAGAAATTATAAGTTGATAACTATGGCCAAACTGACAACATGCATTCTATTCTACTTCACTGCACTTTTGAATTATTCTCAAAGTTGTTCACATTCAATTCTTTGACACTTCCTTTTACGTGACATTTATTTGCCAACAAAAACTCATGCAAACAATGATAATGAATGCAACAGCCACATCACTTCCCATACGACTGGAGTGCAAGGACCTATGAACCTCACGAAATCAATCACTTAAGTTCTTCAAGTAAACTCCTAAAGGTTTGCAAGCGACACAAGCTTTAACGAGTAGAATTTGTATGGCAAACATATTGAGATGATATTCGAGTTAACTGAACTTAATGCTTATGCACAAATTGAACACATAGCTACAAATTATGAAGACAATACCAAATTGCAGGTTTTGGCACAGAAAGCCCCTAGTTTGTTGAGAAAATCATTCGTATTGATTGTTACTCTAATTATCATAACTTTTCTAATGTGACAAAGAATATAATAAGCAGGAAAAAAGCAAGGACAATAGCTACGGATTATGAAGACAATACCAGATTGCAAATTTTGGCACAGAAAGCCCTAGTTTGTAGAGAAAATCATTCATGTTAACTGTTACTCTAATTGTCATAACTTTGGTAAGATGACCAAAAATATGGTACGCTAGAAAAAAGCAAGGACAACTGCTCATACCTGAAGTTCGTCATTGCCCCATGCATACCGCTCATATGAACTCCAGGCATGAACCATAGCTTCCTTAACTTTTTCTCTTCTTTGCATTTCAACGGGATCATTTGGCACTGCCTTACTCTTCAATTCCTCCAGCTGAAATAACCAAATGTTAATACTCAGTCCATGAATCTAACCAAAACTCACTGCACTGGAACATATATTGAGAGCAACATGACAGAACGGGATCCATGAAGACATAATAAAAGAAGAAAAACAGATAATATAATAAATGTATCACTAATCCCACCATTTTTTACAATATGTTGACAGTGAATTAAAAAAGAATGTCTAAATCTAGAGTCTCCAAACAAATTCATCTACAAATTTGTCATTCAAGAGAAATAAGTCCAAAAGCCCCTCCTAGGAAGGGGAAAAAAAAGAATCAACGAATGCAAAATGTGATCTTTTACATTTTTTTAGTAAGTGTGGAAAAGAATGCTTAACTTGAGCATACTAAAGTTGCTCTTACCATATCTCGTAATCGATGCACTTCATCAGTTAAATTGGACACTTCAACCTGGACGTCAGTAGGAAATTTGTTATACATAGGCATTTAAAAACAATATATCTCCTATAGCCAGTGCGTATCCACTTCAAATGAGGAATATGAACACAGCAGCGTTCACCTATCATTGTCGCAAATTCATAACAAATACCTACTTCAATTTTTAAGCCATCAAATCCATAAAAACCATACTTTTAGTACTTCCAATCTTTAAAAACAACAAAATCAGGATTGCAAGAATGCATAAAGAAAACGCTTTATAAGATTCTACACATTCAAAATTTGACAAAGCCTCTGCTAATTTCCTAACTATAAAATAGTGAATCAAACCGCAATTCGTCCTCACAAAAACCAACATCAAATTACCAAAAAAAAAAAACAAAAGAAATACTATCGAATTTACGAGCTCTCGATTCAAAACCAAAATCCGTCTATATTACAGTAACAATATTAGAATTGTAGCAATTAGTGCATACAGATCAGCAGTCGATTATTCCCCGTTCATGGTCTAACAAATCTAATTCCTTCCTTTTAAAAAAATCCAATTCCTTCGATTTCACATCAACTTAAGAGATAGTAATTTATTTTTCCCAAAAAAATAAACAAAAACAGAAAGAAGAAAACACGGCGATTCATAAAATTAAAGAATAAAAAATAAAAGTACAAGAAGTTTACCTCGTGTTCTCTAACGAGAGTTTGACGATCCCAAACGAAAAAAGTAGCTGAAACAAAAACAATCAAAAGCAAAGCCAAACGCTTCGGTCTTTTCAAATAATACGATGGATTACAGTATCTAAATTTACTCGAAGATGACGATGATCTAATCCTCGCCATTATCTAATTTTTCTTTAAACAAGAATCGGATCTTCAAAAACAAAAGTATTTTATAAATAATAAGAAGGAGAATCTTGAAAGACAAGGGAGGAAGACCGGTAGACCTGAAAATGGAAAAGGAAGAAATAGACAAAGGAACAGGGAAAAATGTTTTAAGTAGAGAAAAATAATAAAACTAAAATGACTCTATCTGGTTTGAATTGGTTATGAAAAGGTCGACTTCAGTTTTATAGAGTGGTGTTGAATAGTCTATTTGGTGGAAATAGAGTAGTCTAAGTGATAACATTAACAACATGTTTGGTTTGAGAAGCACGGATTACAGCCTAATTTGGCGGACCTATCATTAAATTAATGTTTGGTTTATTGTGTTGGCCTATTAGAATTTGTGTTGAATAGGGTTTTATTGAGGGAAAAGACTTTATAGTCATTTCCTTTCTTTATCATTGATTAGACATTCAACTTTATCAAGAGGATGAAAACGTTATAATTGGAACCATTATCTTTCTTCCTCGGTCTCACCAATAACTTCCTTTCCTTTCCATCTCTATTAAGGATAATGGTACTCTTTTTTTAAACGCTTCACTTTTTTATCTTTGGCTACATAGGAAACCTACATCACTCGATTGAAGCCATCATCTTTTGCTCTTTCTTCTTTTTCTTTTCCTCAATTGATATTACCTTGAAGCCATCAACTCTTCCTAGATTTGAAACAAAGGGTAAGCTTTTTACTGCTATGTTATTCTAAATCCAAAAATTAGGGCTTTGAATTGCATACTCTGCCATGTTTCTTATGTTTGGTGCAAGCAGCGAAAGATCTTAATTATTTACTTCTTTTGTTATGCATTTAAAGATTTTTATGCAAAATTTCGTATTATGATTTGTAGCATGTAAAGTACTGTAATATAACCTCTAGGCCTGAGAGCTAATTACGTTGGATCGAGGGAGCATAAGTTTGCTTTCTTTGTATCTTAATTATATTTTATTTGTTTATTAGCCAGTTTTTTAAATAGGAACCTAGTTCCAGTTGGTCAAATTATAGTCTAATATAAATACCATGTTGTCTTTATATTTCTATAAGTATTAACTAACATATTTATGAATATTTTGGTTAATTGGGTCGATGCCTAGAAAGCTGTCTTTTGCACCTCTTTGTTCCACAATTTTTTCTCTTTATTTACTACTATAATCTCAAGTTAACAAGAATGGTGTCACAAGTTCTATCTTGGTTTTTCGGCCGCTTACCAATCCTTGCTACTTTCCTTTCTGATGTGGCTCTCTTCTGAGACTAAACCTTAATAGAATTAAACATTTATTTGCTTTTAAGTCTCAATCCCAATTCATATAAGTTGTAATCCCTTTAAATTCCTGATTTTTCTAACCGAACACTTTCATAAATCGTAAATTGTCCTAGACCAGTATTTTATGTCAATCTACTACATCTAACTTGCTTTGAAGTATGCCTTAACAACAAAAAATATCCTTCAAAAATGTCAAAATAGTTGTGTTGTATAACTGTCCTTGTTATTTCTAATATACATTGAATATGCTAAAATATTATTTTTGTCCTTTAATTTTGATAAGATTGTACCATTAGTTAGTTATTCGGATTGAATTGGTTAAAATGTTAAGAATGGATTTGTAATAGTTGTCACTTCATGATTTCATTTAGAGATCGCCTAGGATAATTTTTTATCTCACAAATCTTCTCTTTTTATGTGTAATGTTTCTCAATAGAATAAAAGTTGGAATTGATTTCTTGATTGATGGTTATCATGGTCTGATCTTATTTTATGCTAAAAGCTAAACTGTCACGTATGTTAACATTTCTCTCTTTTCTTTCTATGAGCAATGTAACAGAATCAAGAATGACTTAAAGCTTTAAGTCTTTTAAGCTGTTGAAAGTTGTTCAAAAGGAGCATGTTTTCCTAGTTATTGCCCTTATTCTTCTTTCATATGTATATATATGTTTATGGAAAGCTAAGAGTGTGACAGGCAAGTAGTAATTGTGTAATTTGTGCCCTTTGTGCCGAATTTTTCAAATGAAAATATTCATGCAAGATTTGTTTGACCTAAAATATAAATAGAAAATTCTGTTTACATTTGGAGTGATATGTAAAAAAGGCACCATTCTTGTTTGACAAAGCCCAATTTTTACACAAAAGTCAATCTCAAGGGTGATTTTTTTATTAAACTACCTTCAATGCTATCATTAGTACCCTCAATTTTAGGGCATGATCAAATCTACTTTGATGCATTTGAGCATCATGAGCTTAAGATGACCTTGAGGCGTGTTAGTTAAACTTGATATTAACAAATTGACTTGAGCTTCTAACTTAAAAGGGCAAAATTAGATTGTAACATCTTGATTTTCGATGGTGTCAGAAATAGTGGTTCAAGGTCACTAAATCCGACGAGTAAGTTCGTAAATATTATTATTTAATATTTACGAGTCAAATGTAATTTTTTTTAAAAATACATTCCCGGAACTCCGTTTCGATAAATCGATTCATAAATATTTTAATAAATATTTTCAAGCTAGTTGTGTAGTTAATTAGGTTTTGATTAGGTGAGTTTGACTTAATTAAGGTTAATTAGATAAAAGGACTAAATTGAATTGATTGTGAAAGTTTAATTATGAAATAGAAAAAATCAAGGGACTAAACTAGTAAATAAACCAAAATGTGATACTTGTGTGGTAATAATAAAATACATGTGTAATAAAATATATACATACATTTGTAATAATATGTATAATTTACTTATTATTTAAGTATAAGATATTTTAAATTAAAATATTATTATATTATTATTATATATATAAAACAAAAGAAAGAAAAGAAATAAGAAAGAAGCGAAAAGCTTAAAATGAAATAGAGAAGGAAAGAAGGAAAGAAAGAAAAGAGAAAATTGGGGTTTTGAAGTTCTAAGTTCAATTGGTAAGTCAATTTAGTCTCTATTCTTGTAATTTTTGAGTTTTGGAGTTCCGAACAAAATATGTCATGATTTATGTTGAATTGTTGAAAGATAGTAGATTTTTAGACATGGGTTAAATTGATTGAATTTCAAATTAGGAGTTAGTAAATGATTGATTTGTAAAATAAATCATAAGTTTTAAATGGTAGGGACTAAATTGAGAGAATTTTGAAATTAGGGATTATGGTGAAATTAGAGAGAGTTAAATTAGTTTAAAGTGGGAATGGAATGAAAATATGAAATTAGTTTTGAGAATAAAAGTTAGTCTCGGTTCAGGGACTAAATTGGAATTTAGGCAAATATTGAGTAAAAATTGAAATTTTTAATGTGAGATTGAATGGTGTTGTATTGATGATTTTTAATTGTTTTAATTTCGTAGCTAGCGTTATACCAAAATTCTCGACTAAAAAGGGAAAAAATATAGTTGACGAGGAATAGCTCGGAATTCCTGGTTTGTATTTCTATAATCCGAATCTAATTATTAATTATTGTATTTTAATTAAATGTTATGGTAAGTGATTGAGGTGAGAATTATTGTGTTTTACAATTGAAATGGATTGTCTTGGTATGTGATGAAATTATATTGGTTGAATTGAATTGGAATATATATATTATGAATATATATGTGTAAATGTGAAATTGTGCAAATATGATAATAGGATTATATTTGATATGTATAAAATTCAGCTTTAATGTCCAAGTAGACGGAATTTAGAACTATTGGGATATTAGTGGCATGCCATTAAGGAACTTTAGTGTGCTCTCTGATTATTAGCACGTTGGTGCTCTCTAATTACTAGCACGACAGTGCTCTCCGTTTAGCACATCTGTGCTCTCTGTTTAGCACTTTAGTGCTCTCTATTCATTAATGCATAATAATGCACCTCTGTATTTGTTCCGTATATCCGGTGTGTTCTATAAAATCTACTTTGGGCTAAGAATATGAGATAGTAAACTGAAAATAGAATGTAAAATATATTGTAAATACATGGAATACACGAGTTATATATTCATAAATTGATTGTGGAATGGATAGTGTCATTGTTTAAATGATACGTGAATAAATTATGGAAATGTATTATATATAACAAGTGATGACAATTGAGTATTGTATGATTTTAAATGTTCAATTGTGCTTATCATTTTATTATACATATTTTATTGTTTTATTTTTAAAAATATTTGGATTATAGAAATACCACTGAGTTTTTACTCAGCGTACGGTTTTGTTTTTCGTGCGCAGGTTAAGTACTTAAGTTTGATCGCTGATTCAGCATCCAACAACAATTCCGAACTCAAATATGGTGATATTTATTTCTTTGTGTCGGCATGTACCTAAAGTGTCTAAATATTAGTTATTTTTTGGTTTGATTGTAAATGAAGTTATAAGATCTATTTTGGAGAGTTTATAATTTGGATTAAAATGATGCTTTGATGACTTGTTTTGATGATATAAAATGTTTGAGATTTCTTTCTGTTTGATCTGTAATCTCCGATAATGCTCTGTAACCCGGTTCCGGCGAGAGATATGGGTTAGCAGTGTTACATAGATGCTAAGTTTTATACCTTGTTGTTGTTATTATTATTTTAGCAAAAATATTTTAGTTACTTATTTTTATATTAAAAATACTGATTTGGTTGAAAATAAATATCATTGGCTTTACTTTACTTGCCTTCTTTTTATTTATTTTTGGAGTTGTTGAAAACAAATGGTGATGGTGTTAGTTTTAGTTTTAGTTTAGTATTATTAATTGATTTCACACCAACACCCCTGACCTTGTCCTCTCTCTATATATACATGTATATTGTTTTATTTTTATCCTAGTTATAAATATTTTTTTATGTTCAAGTGTCACTTGCAGGTATCCTAATGGCCATGGTTATATATATATTGTCACACTTAGCTTTCTTTGAGGTCCCAAATTTAAAGGGGCAAAGGGAGCTAATTGAATGAAATAGTGAATTGGCAGACTCAATTAGAAATTTTGGAAAATTTTATGGCAGATGAGTAATTAGTTGAGTTTCAATTTTGGTTTGGTTAAGATAGAACCGACTGGTTTCCTGGTGGGAGACACAATGATTATTGATGGATGACTAATTGAGATTTGGAGACTGTGCAAAAGAATATATATCTAGGTGAAGGGGGAATTCTTGTAAAAGGAATTCTTTTTAATTTTGTTTCCATCTAATATGCATCATCTTCTCCGATTGTACCGAAGAAGGGAGGGTTTAAGGAAAGGCTCTGCATGGAGAGTAGAAACTGAATTTTAAGGTCTAACAATAGAGAATAGCGCAACCTAGTAAGACCCTTAACCTTTCTACCTTCATTGATTTGAATAAAAGAGAAGGAAGTTAAGAATTTCTGAAAGAATTCTAAAAGATTTCTGCATGTTACTGGATATTGGTTTCTAAAGTATAAATGTTCTTGGTTTAAATTGTATTATAGTTGTCGTGCTTAGTTGCCAGAACGATGGAGGCTCTAGCATTTGGAAAAGCTAAGCTAATAAAGATGAAAGGAGTTCAGGTGAGTTTCTGTACTTCATCTTTGGGTGATTGATGATAATATGTGGTTGAATGATTTGTGTTTTATGTTTATTCTGAGTGTGTCTGGTTTCGCTGTTGTGTATGAAATAGTGAATAAGTATGCTGAATGTGCATAAAACTGTATAAGAATGTACACTGGATTGATTAAGTGATAAATGGCGTACTATGTGAAATAGTAAATTGTACATTGACTTGAGTAATATGCATGTCTATGATGTTACTTTGACAGGCTAGTTGAAGATAGTAAACTAATGTATTGGAGGAATTTGTGGATTGTTTTGGGATTCAAGGGAGTTAGGCGACATTGTGGAATGGTATCTACTGGCTCACTAGAGTGACATTCGGAAGAGTCCTTATTCAGAAAAGAGACCAAGCACGGCCCAAATCGAAAAGAAAATACTTGCGGAGATAGTACAATAAATACTTATGGAGTTCGGTGTGGATTAATGGGATTAAGGTAAGAATCCACAGTTATGAAGAAATCTTGGTTAAACTACCAACAATTGTCGTCAATCTATGTTTGTGAATGCAGGTATCAGTGATGAGTTGTATCATAGAAAGCATAATGAAAGTATGGAACGAGGATAAACAAGATCAAAACCCATAAGAAATTATTGATTGGTAGAATACAATCATGGCCAGACTTGTGGTTAAGTCCGCCGGTAGTTAGCTTAGGGGAAACAAGTTAGTGGCTACGCCAGTGAAATCATGGATTGCCCTACGAAAAATAGGGAGTTTAATTTTTGCACAAAAAATCTCATTTTCCTAGTTGAAAAGTCTTCTATGAATACCAATGTAGAAGATCTCACTAAATTCATCTGAACTTATGAATTAATTACCTTGTATGCAGAGTAGATGTTTGATTGGGGGATTGAGTGGAGGGACCAAGCTAGACACTGCTGATGTCACTCCCCAAGATAGGGTTTAGGAGTTTAAGGGGTATTTTAGGAATTTTGGCCTATATGAACTCAAAATTTCTTAAGTTTGGTAATCGATAATGTTTTCAACAACGGCTTTCATAAAATCAAGTCAATTTTTGAAAATCAGTTTTAAATATCCTTGATTTTGGAAAATAGGACTGAATTGTAAAATAGTCAAAACGGGGAGTTTTTATGAAGCAATTAGACCAGAATTTCAAAATCAACCTAAAAACCCCCACTCAACAGCTTTGTTTCAGGTTAAGTTTTGCTCCTCACTTCCTTGTGCCATTTTTGCTCTCCTGTTTCTCTTCTAATTTCTTTTGATCTTCAAATCCTAATTACATTTGAATTATAACACCCTTGAACTTTAAATCTCCATAAAAACCAAGATAATTAGCCAAAACTTCATCATCTTCTTAACCTTTTCCAAAACATGGATTTTTCGGGTTATGTCAAAATCATCATTTTTCAGCATTCAAGGTAACCAATCATCTTTCTATTAGTTTTGAATGTTATTTAGACTTTTAATTCGAATTTCTAACCCTTAAAATGCATGTTTTAGATAAAAGCCAAAATTTTGGTCATTAATGGTGGATTTCGGGTTTGTGGATCAAAACTTGGTTTTAAAGTGTTTTTCAACTTGTTTTAATCTAATTAGAAGTTTTCTAAAGTTACTTTAAAGTTTCGTCAAGGATTTCTTGGGTTTTAATGAATTTTCATCATAAAGGCCAAAATTTGTCGAATTATTTTGATACCTTAAAATGTGTATTTTTGTGTAGTTTAAAAGTTGATAATTAGCCGTAGATGAATGGAATTTCTTGTATGCAAAAATATTAAGCATAGATTGTGTTATTTGAATCTAAAGTTTTCTATGTTGAAAGTTTTGGTTAAAAGATAAGGTATCTTAGGCTTATGTTTGTGACTGTTTTAACAAAGTTGGTGACTGATTGTTGAATGTGTGTTTGTGTGGTTTGTCTTGTTGAAGTGTCGGAATTAATAGGGCCTTTAACGAGTAGAGATAAAGGCAAAGAAAAGCTTGTTTAAGTTTTCGGTTTTCGACAAAAGTGTATATTTTGGTGAGTGTTTTGGAATAGATACTCGTAAGCAATTTGTTGTGTATTTGGGAATTTAGACGTAGCCTAAAGCCCTTCTCTAAATTTCGAGTGTAAGTTTTCTTTTACTTATGCTAAATATGTAATAAATATGTTTGTAAATTGTGATAAAGACAGTTATGATGTGACAAAATATGAACATGTTGTGATGATTGTTGTGATGATAAATATGAGGGTATGTTATCCATGCCATGTGACAGTGTGTATAATATGCTAATGATATGGTTATGTAGAGAATATGTATGAATAATCGGTAAAGTAATATTTGATGACAGTGTGGATATTTTGGCCTTGTGACTTCATGAGACCGTTGGATATAGTTGACATGTCATATGATTGTGAGTACTCACTTATATGTGTTGTGATATTTGGGGGGTTGAGGCCCAGGGACAGTTTTTGGAGATATAAGGGAATGCGAGCTAAGCTCCATTCACCAAAATATGTGTGTTTGGTGTGTTGGAGAGTGTTAGCTATAAGTTACACTTATGAGATATGTTCAACTCTATGAGTCTATGTGTGGTGTGTTAGAGATTCGTGTATCAGATGAGTGATGATAGAGCTCACTTTTATGTTTCATAAATCAAGTGTCAAATTATCTTAAAAAGTTTATATAGGTGGAATGTGTTGTATGCCTAAACGAGTATATGGATGCTATGTAAATTATTATAAATTGCGTTTAAATGGGATTATACGTGACTATATGTGATTAATATGTATCGGAATATATACCTAAATATTCGTATATAAATGAGAAAAAAAGGGATACATGAAAAATGATTAAATATGTAAATTATGGCTCTAAGTTAAAAACGTTTTGGAAAAATGCTATAAGTTGATTGGTTGATGCATGACGACTTGTTTGCCTAGTGGTTATTCTGAGCATTCACAGAGCTTGTGCTCACCCACTCCTTTTTAACCATTGTAGATAAGTAGTGTCGGTGTGAACTGTGTGATCTTCAAGGGAGTGATCCAAGCCAATTATTTAACTTCTATTAGTAGGTGTTATATGCTTATTTATGTTTAGGGAATAAAGGTAATGTGATAGACCAATGTGGTAGATTTTATATCGGTTATGCTAAGTTAATTTTTGGGTTGGTTGCATGATATATATGTTTGGAAGTTTATGGACTTGAACATGATATTGGGACTGCTATTTCGGATATATTGATGTTTCTTTAACTAGGTGAATGAAGCATATTGTTTAGGATTAAGTTTGCATGGTTTAAATGTTGATGTATGTTGAGATTTTATAATTTGGAGCAGATGTATCAATATTTGGTTTTAGAAAACGATACCTTTGCAACTTCATAAGTGCAAAGAGCCAGAATATAGAATTGGTATCAATACCTTAGCCCTAGTATCAATACTCGGGGTAAATTTATCGATACCTTACGAAAGGTATCGATAGTTTTCAACATTTGAGAATTTTGGGTGAGAAACAAAAGGCAAGTTTGGTATCGATTTTTCATGTGGTATCGATACCACTTAAAGAAAATATCGATACCACTCCTTTAGTATCGATACCTACAAACTTGGTTTGAGAATTTTGTTAAATGGACTTTATGCATGTTTAATTATTATTATAAGACTATTTGATGTATGGTTAGCATGTAACATTGATAACTAACAAGTATAATTGACTTAAAACCTATACGAATACTAAAATGGAAGACGTTTTGTTTAGAATAAATTTTTACTTATTGTATATGACATGAGACGATGGTGTGGCATCCCGTATTCGGGCTTGGCGTCCAAGCCGAGTATAGGGTGTTACAGCTGAATTTGTGTGACAGGTTTGTTAACTGTTTCATGTATATAGAGGGGCACCCTGGAGGCCACACCTCAGGGATTAATTGAGTATATTTGTAATAAAGTCTTAAGTTTTAAGTTATTGTAGATAATTATTCTTGATTAATAAGGTAGGACAATTGTAAGGATTGAAAACTTGTATGATATACAATATAATTGGAATTTAATTCTTGCATTTGTCGTTATCTTTGGAAATCGAGTAAGGGTTGATGGGTAGTGATGGATGTACCACTTGATATTGATTAAGTTCGTTTATACTCGGATAAAATTTGTTAAGTGATTCGGGTTTCTTGTGACCTTTGGTATCCAAACCCAGGATGGGGTCTGGTATAGGGTGTTACATATATATTTGTTTATGTTTTGTATTTACTCTATATTTTCAACCATCTCTTGTTTAATTTCACCAGGATTATCTAACTTATTCACCCTATGTAATTACCCTCTTTTTCTTCCCCCCCCATTTTCTTATGTATGTTAAAATAACAATCTCTCTTAACATGTGCATTTGTTGCTGTTGATAAATAAAGGTGAATTAATGATATTTGGTAAAATAATATGTATATTTTATAAATTAAATTGATATCATATGTATTTATATGAATATAAATATATATATATATGGTTTTACATATTTTCATGTATCTACATTTGAATATGTTGAGTATGCATTATATTTCATCAAATTTGAGAGATAATCTCTTAGTTAAACTCTGATTATTTGTTTCAGCCGAACTATGATTAGTCTAGATTATTTTTTTATTATTTGACCTATAAATTTAGCCTATAAATAGACTCTTTTACAACCTTAGGAAATACACCCATTAAAAGATTAAAACTCATAACATTTTCGGAGTATTTTGTGTTTACGTTTTGACGGTTCTTTCTTTTCGGGTTTTGGGGTTTAGTTTTTATCTCCATCTTTTTTGTATTATTCATTATTTTGCCATTATAGTAAAATTATCTTCACCCGTGGTTTTTTATCCTCTTTGGAGGGGTTTTTCTATGTTAAATTTTTGTGTTCAATTTTTCAATTTCTTTTGTTATTTTTATAATTGTTCATTGCTTAATCAAGTCTGTGACACCCTAAACCCGACCGAGACAGGCTGTCATGAGTTCGAAGTGTTACATTAGCCACCAAAGTGACCCTCCAGCCAACGACCACCCGACGCACACCCCAACCTTATAACACCTCATTTATGACTAATTAACTATAATTTATTAATGCAGAAGCAATTTGTGAACTATGTTTAAACTTTTTTTAAGTATTTAAACCTAAGGGTATTTTTGTCATTTTATCACCTAAGGTTAAACTATCCCTATTTTTTCTAAATAGTTACTAACCTTCTTTTAGTTAAATTATGCAAACCCTAAAAAATTCAACTTAATTCGAGTTCATTTAATATTTCTAATTCAAGTTTTATTATTAGGGACTAAATCGTAACTTTTACAAGCTTTTAGAATATTTTCCAAATTAAAAATTAAGAGTGTTTCTACAAATATTAACAGTTACAAGTTTAACCCTAAAATATTACACAGTTTCCCTATCAATAAAGACTTCAATTAATCTAATCAAGTTTTAGAACTAAATTATAAATTAAGCAAATTAGAGTACTAGATTACAAAAACTAAAAATCAAACCCTCAAAAACCCACACGTCCGTGTGAAAAGACACATGCCCATGTGCAAACCATTGCACATATTTTGTCAAAAATTCGTTTTAATTACCCAATTTTACATAGTTTATTGACCCATTAAACTTGAAATAACTACAATTAATTACCATAAAAATCCGTATATCTCTAATTTAATTTATCTACAACAAATGTGCAACAATTAATCAAAATTTAACACCCAATTACACGCTTAGCAAATGCCAATTAATTCATACAAGCTACAAACCTTAATCACAAGCAATCCACTCCATGGTAAGCTTCAATTAAACATTGTTAGTAAAAAATACATGCTTCCTACACGGTGTTATCAACCATTGTATGAACACTCATCAACATACCATAAATCAAACATCAATTAGACATAAAATCATGTATTAAAGCAATTATAAAATCACCAAAACTAAAGTCCAAAATTTAATATCCAATGTCCATTACAAGTAAAATAACACTAGTCCCAAAAGCATCACAATGCCTTTATATAGTCTCTAAAGTAAATTTCTTAAGCCATTACTAAGCCTTATTCTTGGATCGCCCTTGCACTCGCTTCTTAACTCCTTATGCCCAGAAATTCTCTGCACGAAATGTGGCGATGTGAGCTTAAAAAGCTCAGTGAATGATAGAAAAAAAATCAAGTAATTTGCACCCAATCATGCATAAATCAAAGCAATTAAGCATTAAATTTTCAGTCACAACATGTTAACATTTCACCATAACATCACATGCTATTTCAAGAATTAAGAATCAATTTTTCCATGGCATGTAAAATCACATTCAATTATATTGGCACAATCAATCAATTATATTGGCATAATACATCCATGGCAATAAGAAAATGTGTGATCATACATTGGATAAACGAATCTTTGAACTCCCACAAATCAAGTACAATCCTTCGAATTGAACAGGCCGAAGCCACACGCTCCCTTATAGAACCTCAGATAACCCGATGAGTGGAGACTCAAGCTCAACACTCCCTTATCTACTTTAAATAAATCAGTCCACCAAGAGCCATATGTTCACAATATCACAAATAATGGTGAGTACTCACAAATCCTATGGCATGCCAACTATATCCAATGGATCCACCATGCAATGTTGGCAATATAATCATACATACAAGGCATAAAATCTGTTGTTTAATCACTTAATTTAGGAGGTTAAAATGCAAGTAAAAGCATGTTGCTAAGCAATTTTAACATCAATAAAATTAAGCATAGAAAATATCATTTTCTCAATATTCATATACCAATTAGAACACCTTTATCAAATGTTCAATAAATCAACAATTCATGCTCCAAATATCAATTTATTCCATAGAGTTTATTCATGCTAAAAGCATAATACACAACTTACCAAACTAATTGTCACTTTGCTCTTTTATAAAATAAAACCTATTTTTGCAAATCCAACAATCTAATATGCAATTAAGTCATTAATAACACCAATTAAACCTTTAATTTAACACATAATCAAACCAATTTACCAATTTACCCTTAATATCACCCATCTCCACATTTAGCTCTTTAAGCAAAATTGTGTTCAAACAAGCAAGTTTGAGCTTCAATTCTGATTTGCATGTTCCTCATCTTGATGTGGAGCTTCAAAAAAAAAAAACAAAGTATGCATTACAAACTAACAATAGCAACAAGAAACACATAATTTGATAAAGTATATGAATCTAAATCATTGCTCTAAACTACCTTACGCATGTTGCACAACTAAGGCAAAGTATGGAATTCCACAACTAAACTCCCTTCTTAGCACCTCAAACCACTTCTAATCTTCATTCCTAGTTCATTAACATGTATTCTAAGTTTTAATTTCATCATTTAATCCGTTTCATAATTTTCCAAAAAAATCATCCATGTTCTTGATCAAATTCAAATTTCTCAAAATTGATCCATAAAATGTGTTTGATCTTTTGGTTTTAAGATTAAAAACCTCTTATGAGACCTATTTTGAGCTTAGAGATCCATTAATATTTGGATTCCTACTCAAAATTAAAGATCCACCATCGTTGATCCTCAAGTTCAAGAAAGAAGAAATTAAAGTTGAAAATCTATTATAATCACTTTAATTAACAAATAATGATTGAAATCAACTTAAAAATAAGTTTAGAGATGATGATTACCTTCAATTGAACTCAAATAATTGATTTGGTAATTTGAATCAAAATGCTTCAAATTCGAATGACTTTTTGCCCAACTTTGAAAATTATTTTGAGAGATTTTAGAGAGAATTTTGAGAGAGAAAAGGTTTAGATATATTCTATGATATTTGGTTTATGAAAACTAGTTAAAAAAACAAGAGAAAAAGCTCTCAATTCGGGTGAAAAATGAGTGAAAAGTGAGGTAGTTGTAGGATTTTTAAAACTGAAAACCCCACCTGATTTTCAAAATTTTGGGAATTTGCCTTCAGGCCACTCCCCCTTTTCCCTTATTTTACAATTTGCTCCTTTCCCTCCAAAATTATGAAAATATGGTTTATTTGCTATAAAACCTCTTACACACTTCCCTTGTTTTTCAAATTAGTCCCATTTAATTAATATTTTAAATCGCCCAATTAAACCCACATTTTAAATTATTTTTAAATTCCAATTTAACCCGAAATATTTATTTTTACCCAAAAATTATTTAAAACCATAAAATTAGTTTTTCTAAAAATATTTTTATTTTTTGGAATATTATTTATCGATTTTTAGATGAAATTAAGCTAACTAATTAAGAATATAAATCACTAATTAACCCGATTAATTCCCAATTTTCACTCGAAACTCGGTAAACTTTCCCGAACCTAGTAGACCTATTTTTGGGGCCTTACAGACTCGATCCCTTACAAGTGGTATCAAGAGCTAGTTTAATTTTCGCAGATCAGCCCATTCAGATATGGCAACAACAAGGTTTGACATTGAGAAGTTCGATGGTGTCACAAATTTCAATCCGTGGCAAGTTCAGACGATGGAAATTTTAATTCAGACTAGCTTGAAAAAGGTCAGTACTGGGAAAAAACATGAGAATCTAGATCAAACAGAATGGGAAGAGCTTGATGAAAAAGCCCTGTTTGCAATCCAGTTGTGCTTCATGAATAGGGTATTGTAGGAGGTATTGATGGAGAAAACCTCATTCGCCTTGTGGAAAAGGTTAGAAACTCTTTATGCAACTAAGATTCTAGCTAACCGTTTAATCTTGAAACAACTTCTATTTACGTTTCTCATGAATGAAGGTGAGCTTCTTAGAGATCACATTAGTCAATTTATTACTCTTTTTAATGGTTTCAAAAATGTCGAGGTTAAGATTGACGATGAAGATCAGGCTATGCTATTATTGTACTCTTTACCCTCTTCACACAAGTCTTTTAGGGAGACCCTGATTTATGGTAGAGGCCAACCCTCGTTCAAGGATGTGAAGGGCCATTTGTTGAGTAAAGACAAACTCAACAATGAGTTTGGTTCAGATAGTAAGGTAGATAATCAAGCTTCCATTTTGGTAGCATCAAAGTAGCGAGACAAAAGGTGTTGCTATTGTAAGACGTTAGGTCACATCAAAGCGGATTGTTATAAACTATGAAATAAAAGGGTTGTTGAAAGTAACGAGGAAGATGTAGCTGGTGCTAATTTGGGCGATGAAAGCAGTGATGATTCCTTGTTAGTGTCAATGAGTGATAGCTCCGAGCTGACGTCTGAGTGGATCATAGATTTGGGATATTCTTTCCACATGTGTCCCATCAGAGAATGATTCTTCACATACAGTTTAGTTGAAGGTGGAGTTGTGCGCATGAGAAACGATTCATCCAGTAAGGTAATTGTAATAGCCCGTTTTTAGTAAAATTGGAATAGTAGTTTCAGGACCACAAATTTGACATCAAAAAAATTATTTTATTATTATTTTAATTCTTTCAGCATGATAGTAGCATCGTATAAAAAATTTCATTAAGAAATTTTACCTTTTGCATGCTTAATTTGGTAAAGATGACTAAATCGCGTAAAGTGCAAAAGTTGTGTTCTAATAGCTAAACGTATTTAATAGCTATAGAAAATTAAATTATGAGTTGTTATGTCGTAAATAGACCATTAGAATTAGTAGTGGACAAGTTTGGACATTATTAATGGGATTAAGTAAGGTTACATAAGTAATTTAATAATTAAATAAACAAAATAAGTAAAATAAAACCAAATTACCTTGCCCATCTTCTTCTAGCCGAATTTCTAAGGAAGAAATCACCATTTTTGAGCATCTAAGCATTCAGCCAACACTTCCTAGTGCATGTAAGTGATTTTTGGTCCCGTTTTTAATGATTTCTATGTTTTTGGAGTCGTTATAGCTTAATCTAGCTAGCTCGTGGACTAATTTACAAAACTGTTAAAAGTATAGGGTTTTAACATGAATGTATGTTTGTTTTTTTGTCGTTTGATGGATGAAAATGAATGTTTGATGATAGTTGAATAACTTTTGTATAGGAAATTTTAATGAATTTGTCAATTTGGGATTAAATTGAAAATAGAAAATTATTCATGGTAAAATTGTGAAATAAATGAATTTAGGGCTTGCTAGGGCCTAAATAGTATTTGTCTATAGTGGGTTGGTATCAAATTGCATGAATTTCATTTTATAAGCTTAGAGACTAAATTGTAATGAATTTAAAATTATTTGGGGCAAAAGTGTAATTTTTCAAAACATGATTTTTTGGATTAAATTGAATAGAATGAAGTTTTAATGAATTAAATTTGATTATATAGATAAAAAAAGCAACGTACAAGTTTAGATCGAGAAAAAGAAAAAGTGTTAGACTAATTGATTGTATTTCTTCGTTCGTGTTCGAGGTAAGTTCGTACATTTGAGTAGTGTTGAATCATGTTTGATTTAAATGCTTTTAGGTTATATTATGGTATTACAACTCTATGAAAACATCTAACAAAGTTTTGGGGACTTTCAGATCCCGTTTGAACATTAGGGGTTACAGTGTTTTGGGTGCTAGTCCTCTACGTCCTATTGGTGGTTGAGTTTTCGGATGTGTTGCGGTTACTTGACAGCTTGTGTAAGCAATATCGTGTAGCTACACCTTGACCAACAACTTGTGTGAGCAGACCCATTTATTGCTCGAGAGAGAGCATTTATATGAGATATGAGATAGCAGTGGTTTCGACCACATGTTGGAACATAGTGCACGAGATTCCCGTGTATCCGGTATTATTCTAGTGGTTCAACGGGTATGTAATAGGGAAGGATTGATAAAAACTTCAATAAGTAGGGCTATGAAAGTATGAAAAAGGTATGAGATGAAGATGCTTTAAATATACTTAGCTATTAATTTTTGTGCATAAAAGCTATTAAGTTTATATTCAATTTTGATGATTTTGAGTCATGGTTATAATGACATGTATAGGTATTTTTGTTTGATGAATTTAGCCATTACGTCTGGCTTGTATATATATGACATTTTGCTTGATGAACTTGTAGTTATGATTTTATGAATATTTGGTGTTTCGCGTGGTTGTTATTTTGATGTGGTGGTGGTTAATAAGATGGAATTGAATTGATGTTTAAAATGGTCTACTATGAATTATTGGTTGGTTTTGGATTGAGATAATTCATGATGTGGTTCATGGCTAGATTTGGTAGCTTGAATGTGGTTGGTTTTGTTATGATTTTTTAACTTATGTGTATATCTAACTTGACATGTTGTTATTCCTTAAGCTAATGCCAAGCTAAGTTGGATTGACTCAAATTGTTTTTATGATTATATATAAATATTGAAATGGTAAGCTTTGTTTATGAATTACAAACTTACTAAGCATTACATGCTTACTTCGGGTTATTTCTTGTGTGTTTCTAGATAATCAGAAGCTCATTTGGGTTGGAAGCTTGTCGGAGATCCATCAAACTATCCCTCAATTATATCGGTATATTTTGATAATTTTGAGTCATGTTTATAATTACATGTATAGGTATTTTTGTTTGATGAATTTAGCCATTATGTGTGGCTTGTATATATATGACATTTTGGTTGATGAACTTGTAGTTATGATATTATGAATATTTGGTGTTTCGTGTGGTTGTTTTTTTGATGTGGTGGTGGTTAATAGGATGGAATTGAATTGATGTTTAAAATGGTCTACTATGAATTGTTGGTTGGTTTGGATTGAGATAATTCATGATGTGGTTAATGGTTAGATTTGGTAGCTTGAATGTGGTTGGTTTTTGGTCAAATTGGTAAGATGTATGATGGATGTGAAAATGGCCCAAAATGGTGTTTGTTATGCTTATATTTGGTATATAAATATAATGGAAAATGTGATATTGAAATTGTTCAATTGGTAGTTTGAATGATGAATGAATCCAATAGGTGTTTAGGCAAGTCTAAATGTTGAAATTGAGGTGCCATTTTGGCATATTGGTTGAATGGTTTATTCCTATAATATTTAAGCTTGAATTTGCATATGTCAGGTGTGTTTTGAATGCTTTATTATAGATGCATTTGGCTTGTGCAAGTTGTACGAACTTGGGTGAGAAAAATAGCTTGAAAATGGCCTATTTTTCGTCCACACGGACAGAGACACGGGCATCTGTCTCAGCAGTGTGTGACACACGGCCAGGCGACACGGCTGGTTGTCCCCTGTATCTTTCAAAGGGTTGCAAGTCAGGCTGTTACATGGCCTAGCACACGACCTGGCACACAAGCATGTGGGGTTATTTCGAAGGGTTCACGGCTTGGCATATGGGCGTGTGGCTTGGCCGTGTGACCAAAGTTAGTGAGTTACACGGGTATGGACACAGGCTGGGACACGACCGTGTACCCTTATTTTGAATGCCCACATGGCCGTGTGGCCCCTATAGTTTGAAAAATTTTGTATGTTTCCAATTTAGTCCCAATCCGTTTCTAATGTCTTTTTAGGGCTTAGAGGGCTCGAAAAAGGAATCGTATGTATCATTTTGGTTGATATTACTATGATTTATGTTGTGGTTTGTTTGTAATAATAAAATGTTAGTTATATGATGTTATACTTTAGTAATACTCTGTAGCCCTAATCTGGGGACGGATACGGGCTAAGGGTGTTATATTTATTGGTATTAGAGCTACGATTTAGTCAATTCTCAGACTATAACATATGTGAGTCTAGATATATATGTCATTATATAACCTGTGATAGTGTGATAACTACTGTCATGTTTGAAATTATGTTTTCATATAGTAATGGATTCCAACCGAGCCGATTCCAATGATGTAGAAAGTAACACACAAGCCTCTATTCACGGAGTAGCGTCGTCTGGTTCTAGGCCAGTATTTAAGGGCTGTGGAGGAGAGGCTAAGGAAACCTTCTTACAAATGATGAACTAGTGGTTCACTGAGTTTTTTCGAACAAATCTAGCTGCTCAACAACCTCCAGCCCCACCTGTTCCCCAACCGGTCCCCGTTGTTCCTCAAGGTTTAGAATCTTTACGCCTGAGTAAGTCGCCTGCTGGTAAAATTCGTAAATATGGGGCTAAAAAATTCAGAGTTACTGTTGATGATGATCCTAAGAGAGCTGAGTTCTGATTAGAGAATACGATCCGAGTTTTTGATGAGTTATCTTGTTCACCGACTAAATGTGTTAAATGTGATGTATCTCTACTAAAAGATTTAGCCTATCAATGGTGGAATACATTGGTTTCTGCTATTCTGAGAGAACGGGTAGACTGGGAATTTTTCCAAACTGAGTTCACGAAGAAATACATAAGCTAGAGATTTCTCGATCAGAAGCGCAAAAATTTTCTTGAGCTTAAATAGGGTCGTATGACAATATCTGAATATGAAAGAGAATTCATCAAGTTGAGCAAATATGCTCGAGAATGCATTCCAACTGAGGTTACTATGTGTAAACGGTTTGAAGATGGACTGAACAAGGACATAAAGCTTCTAGTAGGGATTCTCGAGTTGAAAGAATTCGTTATTTTGGTTGACAGAGCACATAATGCTGAGGAGCTTAGTAAAGAGGACAGAAAAGCTGATTTTGAAGCTAGAGATTTAAGAAAAAGATCAACTAGAAAATCACATCATTCATCGTCAAAAAGATCGAAAGAATGCCATAATTGTTTGGCTGCTTTAGTGGGGTATCCTAACAGAGGTCGAGGTAAGCAACACATGAGTTCTAAAGCTAAAGCTACATCAGCAGCAAGTGCTGGAAGTGTTAAAGCCAACAAGCTTGATTGTCAGTAATTTGAATGACGACACTTTGGTGAATGCTAGATGAAAGGCGGAGCCTATTTTAGATGTGGTTCGTAGGAACATTTTATTCGGGATTGTCTTGAGTTACCTGAAAAAGACAAGATTCAGACAGTTCGACCAAGTAATACAGTTGTGAGAGGGAGACTGTCGAGGAACCCTAAAAATTTGAATATTAGCCGTAGTGCAACTAAGGAATCTACTGTGAGGTCCGAGGCATGAGCACCAGCTAGAGCCTATGCAATTCGTGCGCGAGAGGAAGCTTCTACTCCAGATGTTCTTACCGGTACTTTTTCTATCTTTGACACTAAATTTATCGCTTTAATTGATCCTAGATCAACTCATTCATATGTATGCAGGAATCTAGTGTCAAGTAAGAATTTACCTATTGAGTCCACTGAATTCGTGGTTAAAGTATCGAACCCCCTAGTTCAGTGTGTGTTAGTTGATAAAGTCTGCAAGAACTGTCCTTTGATGACTCGGGGTTACAGTTTTTCGGCCAATTTGATGCTAGTGTCGTTTGATGAGTTTGATCTGATTCTGGGTATGGATTGGTTGACTCTACATGATGCTATTGTGGATTGTAGACGAAAGCTTATTATCTTAAAATGTTAGAATGATGAAAAGCTTCAGATAGAATCGAATAGTTTGAGTGTGTTGCGTATGTTTATTTCAACTATGTCTACACAGAGACACGTGAGAAAAGGTTGCGATACGTACCTTGCATATGTATTGGATTCTAAAGTGTCTAAGTTGAAACTTGAAACAATGCCTGTGGTTTGTGAATATCTCAATATGTTCCCAGAAGAGTTACTCAGATTACCACCAATTAGAGAGGTCAAATTTTCCATTGATTTAGTACCGAGAACATCACCAATATCGATAGCTCCGTACGGAACGGCTCCTATAGAGTTGAAAGAGTTTAAAGCTTAGTTACAAGAGTTAACAGATAGAGGTTTCGCTCGACCTAGCTTCTCACCATGGGGTGCACCGATTCTGTTCGTTAAGAAAAATGATGGGTGAATGAAAATGTGTATCGATTACCAACAGCTCAACAAACTTACAATTAAGAATAAGTATCCATTGCCGCGAATTGATAATTTATTTAATCAGTTGAAAGGCGCAATGGTATTTTCGAAGATTGTTCTACGTTCTGGTTATTATAAATTGAGGGTTAAAGATTCGGATGTGCCAAAAACTGCATTCAAGACCAGGTACGGACATTATGAATTCATTGTAATGACTTTTGGTTTAACTAACGCACTTGCAATATTTATGGCTTTGATGAACAAAATCTTCAGACCGTATTTAGACAAATCCGTCGTAGTTTTTATTGATGATATTCTAATTTATTCCCGAGACGAGACTGAGCATGATGGACATTTGAGAGTTGTGCTGCAAATCCTGTGTGATAAACAACTGTTTTCCAAATTTAGCAATTATGAGTTTTGGCTTTAAGAAGTTGGTTTTCTAGGCATCAGAGTTTATCCGAGTAAAATTTCAGTAGTTGTTGATTGAAAACCACCGAGAAACGTATCCAAAGTCAGAAGTTTTCTAGGATTAGTTGGTTATTACAGAAGATTTTTCAAAGGATTCTTGATGATAGCTATTCTGATTACGCGACTATTATAGAAAGATGTGAAGTTCGAATTGTCAGAAAAATGTCAGCAAAGTTTCAACTAGTTGAAAGCATAGTTTACTGAGGCACCAATTATAGTTTAGCTTGAATCGGGTAAAGAGTTTGTGATTTTCAGAGATGTATCTTTGATTGGTTTAGGTTGCATTTTGATGCAGGAAGGTAATGTAATAGCTTATGCTTCCAGACAGTTAAAGTCGCATGAAAAGAATTATCTGACACATTATTTGGAGTTAGCAGCTATTGTGTTTGCGTTGAAGATCTAGCGACACCATTTATATGGTGAAAAATGTCACATGTTTACTAATCATAAGAGTTTAAAGTATTTAATGTCACAGAAAGATTTGAACCTGAGACAACGCAGATGGCTCGAGTTGTTGAAAGACTATGATTTGATTATTGATTATCATCTGGGTAAAGAAAATGTAGTGGCTAATGCTCTGAGTAGAAAATCTCTGTTTGCTTTTTGAGCGCTGAATACGCGATTGACATTGTCTGTTGATGGTTAAATTGTAGCTGAGTTAAAAGCTAAACCATTGCTCTTACAACAAATTTGTGAGGCTTAGAAATTCGATGATGCGTTGTTAGCTAAACAAAAATTGTGTGAGTCGACTCTTGATTCAGATTTTCAAATTGGGTCCAATGATTGCTTACTTTTTAGAGGATTCAGAGTTAATTCGCAAGATTTTGTATGAAGCTCATTGTGGTAGATTTTCCATTCATCTTGGCAGCACTAAAATGTACAATGATTTGAAACAAATGTATTGGTGGCCGAGAATTAAATGATAGATTTTAGATTTTGTATCGAGATGTTTAGTATGTCAGCAAGTAAAAGCTGAACATCAGGTACCTTCTGGTTTGTTGTAGCCAGTGGTGATACCAGAATGGAAATGAGAGCGAGTTACTATGGACTTTGTATCGAGTTTACCCCTATCTCTTAGAAATAAAGATGATATTTGTGTTGTCGTTGATCGTTTGACGAAGCTAGCACATTTTATTCCGGTACGTACAGATTACTCCCTTGAGAGACTAGCTAAGTTTTACATCTTTGGGATTATCAGATTGCATGGGGTGCCAATTTCTATTATCTCAGATAGAGATTTGCGGTTTATAGCGTGATTTTGGAGTAAGTTGCAAGAAGCTCTAAGTACGCGGTTACATTTTAGTACTATGTTTCATCCTTAGACAAATGGACTATCAGAGAGAATAATTTAGATACTCGAAGATATGCTTCGTTGTTGTGTACTACAGTTCAAAGGCAACTAGAAGAAATATTTACCATTAGTTGAGTTCGCATACAATAACAATTATCAGTCAAGTATAATGATGGCACCGTACGAAGCTTTGTATGGTCGTAAATGCCAAACTCCTTTGTATTAGACCGAGCTCAGTGAGAAAAAGATACACAGGGTCAATTTGATTTGAGAGATTGAAGAAAAAGTCAAAGTAATCTGTGATAGTTTAGAAGCAGCTTCAGATCGACAGAAATCATATGCAGATTTGAAACGTAAAGACACTGAATTTCAAATCGGTGATAGAGTATTTCTAAAAGTATTACCTTGGAAGAGTGTTCTTCGTTTCAGTCGCAAAAGGAAGCTTAGTCCGCGTTGTATCGGGCCGTATGAGATCATTGAAAAAATAGGGCCAGTGGCATATTGGCTAGCTTTACCATTAGAGTTAGAAAAGATTCATAATGTGTTTCATATATCCATGTTACGACGGTACCGATAGGAACCTTCGCATATCATTTCATCGGCAGAAGTTGAAATTCAGCCTGACATGTCGTATAACGAAGAACCGACTAGAATTTTGGCACGAGAGGTTAAAGAGTTAAGAAACAAAAGCATAGATTTAGGAAAGGTTCTTTGGCAACGTCATGGGATAGAGGAGGCCATTTGGGAACCCGAGGAAGCTATGATAAAACAATATCCAAATCTATTTTCTGGTGAGATTTTTGGGGACGAAAATTTCTTTGGGGAGAGAGAGTTGTAACAACCCATTTTTAGTAAAATCAGAAAAGTGGTTTTGCGACCACAAATTTGACGTCAAAAAATTATTTTATTATTATTTTAATACCTTCAGCATGATAGTAGATCTTATAAAAAATTCGTTAAGAAATTTTACCGTTTGCATGCTTAATTTGGTAAAAAGGACTAATAACTAAATGTATTTAATAGCTATAGAACATTAAAGTATGAGTCCTTATGTTGTAAATAGACCATAATGTAACACCCCTAACCCATATCTGTCGCTGGAACAGGGTTAAGGAGCATTACCGAAGTTTAAAGAACAATTACAAATAATTCATGTCATTACTATTCATAACAAAAACCAATCATATTTAATCATATTATCCCTTAAATAGACCCTCGAATCCCAATTTATGCATTTGACACAAATCAGGAATAAATTTGAAACTAAGGGAAATTTTCGTGAAATTTCAAAATTTTTCTTAGGTGCAGGGGACACACGTCCATGTGGCCAGGCCGTGTGGCTCACACGGCCAAGTGACATGCCCGTGTCCCAGGCCGTTTGAGCATTCGATGTGAGGTACGCAGCCGTATCCATACTCGTGTAACTTTTTGACTTGGGTCACACGGCCAGACACACACCCGTGTGCTAGACCGTGTAGACAATTTAATTTTTGAAAATTAGGTGCAGGGGTCACACGGCCAAGTCACACTCCCGTGTGCTAGACCGTGTGACACACTTGACTGAGACGCATGCCTGTGCCTCTGCCCGTGTGAGCAATTCGAAGCATCCTGTTTCTCAAAATTTAAGATGCAGGGGACACACGACCAAACAATAGACTCGTGCGCATGGCCGTGTGTCACACACGACTGAGACACACGCCTGTGCCTCTGCCCGTGTGGACAAAATAAGACCATTTCCAAGCCTTATTTCTCATCCAAATTTGCCTTGCACCTACATTAACATTTTAACACATTCCCAAACCAATTCAAAACATTTAAATCAAGCCAAAACCAATTCTTATGCATGACATATCATCACATATTTTCAAGTGACCAACTTACCAAATTGGTCAAATATTCATTTAAGCATATTTATACCTAATATGTGTATCAATTCAAGCACACAACACAAATCAATATAATATAGCCTCATACACATATACATCAAAACATATCATCACTAGCCATTACAATGGCTAATTACAACCAAATATTAATATGCCATCATTTGGTCAATTTAACCTATACATGCTATTATACCAAGGGAAATTTTACTAATTATACCAAAATGATCTGAAGGATAGTGTGATCTTGCTCCAACCTGCTTCCAACCTTTAAGAGCTTCTGAGTATTATAAAATAGAGGAAATAAAATAGAGTACGCATAGTATGCTTAGTAAGTTCGTATAATGGAAAATCAACTTACTAATCATTTATATTTATGACAAGTATACAAAATTTATCCAAAGAAATTTGACAATTTGCCTAAACACATATAATCTCAAGAAACTTGTTAATCAGATATTACATATAAACATCAAGAATCAAGGATGAGCTCATCATGTAATAAATTTCATAAACATATGCTTTTCATATCATATTTCCATATAACATGTGCATTTCCATAACAAATCATCTTAAGTTCAGTTTAACCATGTAAGAACTTTACCCTTTGAATTTATTTGAAATATCGATGGATACACATGTAGTACACTCGAAGTGTACAAAATTGTAACCCGTTAACTCATATTCAGAGGTACCCATTAAGGCACATAATCAGGAAGCACTCTCTCGAGCCACATAAAAGGATGCTTATGTGTGCCATGTAATAGGAAGCTTATCCGGGCTATACTAGGAAACTCATAAGAGTTTAAAACAGGAAGCTCATTGAGCTTAACAGGTAACTCCGAAGAGTTTTTATCAGGGAGCTTCGGATAGTCATATAACAGGAAGTTCAGACGAGCCATATCAGGAAGCTCATAAAAAGCTGCTGTATGTTCACATAATATGCAGGATCCATACCAATCATATAACAGGACGCTCACAAAGAGCTGCGGTATATCTGCAACAAAAGTAGGATCAATATCGATCAGGATGCTCGCAGGAACCATATAACAGGAAGCTCGAGAGGGCTTATAATGAGACGCTTTTTCAAGCTATGGTATGTCCGCAACATATGCAGGACCACAACCAATACGGGAACCCTATATCCAATCGAATTTCATTCATTCAAACGGAACTTAATATTTATCGGGCTTTATCGAATATTCAATCAATTTCATATACATAATAATTACACAATTCACATATACAACATTTAATTCAAACATATAATTGTACACAATTTAGTTACATAAACTTACCTAGATAATTGTTCGTGTTCGTAGGCTACAATCCGATACTTTTTATTTTCTTAATCCAATTTCTAACTAGGTCTATCCAGATCCAATTAAGCCAATTTAGCTTGCTTGAACTCTTTTCTCTTAGCTAGGGTTTCCATGTATTTTTAATTTAGGGATAAAGATGAAATAGATGACATTAGTTTATTATCATCTTTAATTATTTTAATTTCCAATTTAGTCCTTTTCTTTTCTAATTTTCCATGGATGATCATCATAAATATCTACTAACTCCATTCAATGGTCTAATTACCATATAAGGACCTCAAGTTTGAATTCCATAGCTATTTACTACCTATAGCTACTAGAACTCAACTTTTGTATTTTATGCAATTTTGTCCTTTCTATAATTAAACATGAAATCGGTAAAATTTTCTTAACAAAATTTTCATAAGTCATTCTTATCATAATGCAGACCATGCAATAATATTAAAAAAAATTTCTTTCTGACTCGAATTTGTGGTTCCAAAACCACTATTCCGATTTCACTGAAATCGGGCTGTTACAATTAAAATAAATAGTGGACAAGTTTGGGCCTAAGTAATATTCGGCCATAGTGGGTTGGTATCAAATTGCATGAATTTCATTTTACAAGCTTAGGGACTAAATTATAATGAATTCAAAATTATTAGGTGCAAAAGTGTAATTTTGCCAAAACATGATTTTTTGATTTAATTGAATATAATGTAGTTTGAATGAGTTAAATTTGATTATATAGATCAAGAAAAGCAACGTACGGAATTAGATCGGGTAAAAGAAAAAGTGTTGGACAAACTGATCGTATTTCTTTGTTTGTGTTCGAGGTAAGTTCGTACATTTGAGTAGCGTTGAATTATGTTAAATTTAAATTTTTTTAGGTTATATTATGGTATTACGACTCTACGAAAACATCCAATGAAGTTTTGGTGACTTTTGGATCCCGTTTGAACCTTAGGAATATATAGGATACAAATGACATGTCATTCGAGGTTACCGTGTTTTGGGTGCTGGTCCTGTACGTCCTATCGGTGGCTGAGTTTCTGACATGTGTTGTGGTTAGTTGATAGCTTGTATGAGCAGTACCATGTAGCTACGTCTTGACTGATAGCTTGTGTGAGCAAACCCATTTATGGCTTGAGAGAGAGCATTTATATAAGATATGAGATAGCAATGGTTTCGACCACATTTTGGCACATAGTGTGCGAGATTCCCGTGTATCTGATATTATTGTAGTGGTTCAACGGGTATGCAATAGGGAAGGATCGACAAAAACTTCGATAATTAGGGCTATGAAAGTATGAAAAAGATATGAGATGAAGATGCTTTAAATATACTTAGCTATATGCAAGGAAGTATGAAAGCTTATTTGTTGTGTGCATAAAAGCTATTAAGTTTTGCTAGGAGTTATTAAGTTATGTGTATATCTAACTTGAAATTTTGTTCTTGCTTAGGCTAATGCCAAGCTAAGTTGGATTGACTCAAATTATTTATGATTAAATATAAATATTGAAATGACCTATTTTTCGTCCACACAGACAGAGGCACGGACGTGTGTCTCAACCATGTGTGACACACAGCCAAGTGACACGGTTGTGTGTCCCCTATATCTTTCAAAGGGTTGTAATTTAGACTGTTACACGGCCTAGCACATGGCCTGACTCATAGGCATGTGGGGTTATTTTGAAGAGTACGCGGCCTGGCACACAGATGTGTGGCTTGGCTGTGTGACCCAAGTTAGTAAGTTACACGGGCACGAACACGGACACGAGCTGGGGCACAACCGTGTCCCCTTTTTCGAATGCCCACACGGCCTAATACACGACCATGTGATCCCTACAGTTTGAAAAAATTTAACTTTTTTTTGAAAAATTTCATTTGTTTCCAATTTAGTCTCGATTCATTTCTAATGTCTTTTTAGGGCCTCGAGGGCTCGAAAAGGGACCGATGTATCATTTTGGTTAATATTACTATGATTTTTTTATTGTTTGATTGTAATAATAAAATATTAGTTATATGATGTTATACTCCAGTAATACTCCGTAGCCCTAATTCGGGGACGGATACGGGCTAGGGGTGTTACAGGAATCAATATTAGTACTCTTAAAATTAGGATGCATAATGGGATGATTAGGACACTCTTAGATGTCAGGTATGCATTTGATTTACGAAAGAATCTCATCTCCTTGAGTATTTAGGACTCGAAAGGTTGCAAAATCAACATCGACTTGAGCGACATTAAGGTGTCTTGTGGGGCTCTTGTTTTGTTAAAAGGTAAAGGGACTGATAGTCTTTATATTCTAGAAGGTTCTATAGTGACCATTGAAATTGAACGTCTCTTGTCCATTACAGAGTCGAAGTTAACTCATTTGGAGCGGAGGCAACTTGGTCATAAAAGGGAAAAATGTATGACCGTTTTGTTGAAAAGAGGTTCTCTTTTGGATGTAGCTGTTGTATTTTAGAAAGGGACATCCTCTGCTCTAACTGCTTTAAAGAGTGCATTATTTGTTGTCTAAGAGAGCTACAAGAAACTAGAGGTGCTGTCGTGGTAGTATGCAAAACAAAGGAAGTGGTGGCATGACTATGTTGAGTTGCCCTGGCAGCATCAGTGCATTGGATCTTGGCAAAGATGGTCCTAATCAAACCACCCTTGTTAGGGGTGATATCCTCATTCTCATTGAGAGGGACTCGGATGATTTGACATAGATCAGTAATAAGTGAGTGGAAGTTTAAGCTACCAGTGTTCTTCTCAGCACACCGATGAACTTCCTAAAAAATGATCCTACCGACATTAATTCTTCTCCCTTTTTATGATAGAGTGCAATAAAAGCATTCTCTCTTTTGAAACAGTTGTATTGTGCATGGATGGCATAAGTCGGCTCCTTAGAAATGATACCATATTTTCCTAATAAGCTTTAATAAAGCCCTCTCGACAATATAACACTCCTGAATAGAAACAGTTCGTCGTGTTCCTTCGATACATAAATCCTCTAATACCCTGGTTAAACCCTTAGTAGTGATATTTTTAGCAAATGGCGTGTGTTCATCTAAAACACCTATAAGACCAAACTGTGTATTAATACGGTCTTCATCAAAAGGAATGGAACTACCCCTTACGTAGATAAAAAGGGAATCTGGAGAATTGGCATGGGCATAAAATTGTCAAACAATTTTCCCTAAAACATCCTCAGGGTGCAAGCAGAAAATATTCCACCCATGCTTTTCTATTATGGAGGACACGAATTCATCATATCCCATGGACGGTTCATCTTTAAACAAGAACCCTTGCTCAAAGTAGAAAGGGCACTTCGTGATATTACTATTGTATCTTGTGGCTACGACACTGTTAAAGAATGTCTTTGGCTGAGTAGCACCAGCCCTTGATGGTTCAGCAGTTTTGGAGGTAGTTTTGACACAAGCCATTGAAGAAGAATGGAAGAAATCTTGGAGAATGTAGTGGAAGAAAAGATAAGGGAGATTTAAAAGAAAGAGTAATAAAAATGAAAACTTTAGGAGGAACTTAAGAGACGTGAGTAGTTGAGGAGAGGGAAATAAGGGAGATAGTGAGAATAGCTCAGCAAAAATGAAAAGCGCTAGGGATGTTGCGTGACGTGGAAGAGGGAAGAAGGAAATTAAGAGGATTTGGGGGAAGGGAATGTGAAGTGCCCTAATCCTTAAACAAAAATTTTAACTTCCCTTCCACGGGGTTGCCAAGTAATAAAAATGGCCAAGCTAAAAAAACACATCTCTCCCTTGGACTTATCCATCCGGCCAAACCCACATTATCCATTTACTAGTTTGTCGAAATGCTACGACAAACTCCTTGGAGTTTTTATGCAGTACGATACACCCACAAACTTTATCCAATCTAGTAGACCAGTCCTTACGAGTAAGATTCACCACTTTTTCTAAGATTTTTTTTATTTCTCTGTTAAAAATTTTAGCTTGTCTGTTTGTTTGGAGGTGATATGCTGTGGTAATCTTATGTTTCACACCATATCGGTGCAACACATTAGCTACGAACTTCCTACCAAAATTAGACCCTTCGTTACTAATAATTTCTCTAGGTGTACCAAATCTTGTAAAAATGTTCTTATGTAAAAACTTCATTACCGACCTTGCATCATTAGTAGGAAGGGTAACAAACTCGACCCACTTAGAGACATAGTCCACTATTAACAGTATGTACACCTTGCCCATTGACGGTAGAAATGGACCCATAAAGTCTATTCTCATACATGAAACAACTCAATCACCAATATACTTTGCAATGGCATTTCGTGTCTCCTAGATAGATTTCCTGTTCTCTGATAATGGTCACATGACTGATAGAAATGATGAGCATCCTTGAATAGACTTGACCAATAAAATCCTGATTGAAGCTTTTTGGCAGCAGTTCTCATCCCTCCAAAATGTCCTCCATACGGAGCTGAATGACAATTCTATAGAATGTTATGTATTTCATCATCAAGAACACATTTTCTAATTATTTGATCAGCACAATGTTTAAACAAGAAAGGTTCATCCCAATAGTAATGTTTGGCATCATGAAGAAATTTCTGTCTTCTCTTACTGTTAAGATCGGGTGGCAACATACAACTCACTAAATAGTTCACTATGTCTGCATACCAAGGTAATGTCGTGACAACTAACAAATATTCGTCTGAAATTATTCTTTAATAAGTGAGTCATGACTACCTTCAATTCCAGATTCTAACCTCAATAAGTGATCAACCACTTGATTCTCAGTCCCTTTCCAATCTCTAATTTCCAAGTCAAACACCTACAGCAACAGTATCCACCTAATCAACCTCGGCTTAGCATTTTTCTTGCTCATTAGATACTTAATACCAACCAGATAAGAATAAATTTATCAAATGTGAGCACCACTGCTAATAACTCCTTTTCCGTAGTGGTGTAAGTAAGTTGTGCTTCTGATAACGTTCTACTAGCATAATATATTGCCCATATTATTTTGTCTTTCCTTTGCCCCCAACATGGCTCCCATAGCATAATCACTCGCGTTACACATAAGTTTTAAAGGCAATGTCCATTCTGGGGCTACTACAATTGGTGCTGCTATAAGTTTTTTTTTAACTCTTCAAATGCTACCAAAAAACGTTCATCAAAATTGAAAGGTCTATTTTGCTCCAACAAAGTGCACAAGGGTTTAGATATTATCGAAAAATCCTTAATGAATCTTCTATAAAAGCCTGCATGACCTAAAAATTTTCTAATACCCTTGACACTGGTGGGGGTTGCAATTTTTCTATCACTTCAATTTTTGCTATGTCCACTTCAATTCCTCTTTATGATATCCTGTGCCCAAAGACAATTCCTTAACGAACCATAAAGTGACTTTTCTCCCAATTTAACATAAGATCATTTCTTTACAATGATACAGGATCAACTCTACATTTTTTAAAAAATCCTCAAAATCATTCTTGAACATAGAAAAATCATCCATGAAGACTTCAAGAAAATTTTCCACCATGACAGAGAATATGACCATTACATAATTTTGAAAAGTTGTCGAGGCATAACATAACTTGAACGATATCCGTCTCAACGTAAAAGTACAATATGGACATGTGAAAGTTGTCTTCTCTTGGTCATTGGGGGCTATTGCAATCTGACTATATCCTGAATAACCATCCAAGAAATAGTACAAAGCTTTTCCAACTAATCTATCCAACATGTGACAATGAATGGTAGGGAAAAATGGTCCTTCCTCGTTGCCTTGTTAAGCTTGTGGTAATCCATACACACTCTCCTTCTCGTGACAATATGAGTTGGTATGAGTTCGTTGTTATCATAACTTACCACTATGAACCCGCCTTTCTTGGGTACACATTGTACAGGACTCACCCATAAATTGTCTCAATTTGGGTAAATAATGCCAACATCAAGTCACTTAATAATCTCTTTCTTGACAACTTCCTTCATGATCGAGTTCAGTCTTCGCTACTATTCAATGGAATTGCTAGGGAAATCATCCAACAAAATTTTATGCATGTAGAATGCAGGGCTAATTCCCTTTATATCAGCCAGGGTCTATCCCAATGCCTTCTTAAATCACCAAATAACTTTTAACAACCTTTCCTCCTGCTCAGGTGCCAGCTCCACAGAAATTACTACAGGCAAAGTATTGTTGTCACCCAAATATGCATACTTCAAATGTTGTGGCAAAAGTTTTAACTCCAATGCAGAAGGTTCCTCTATAGAAGGTCTAGGAGGATTGGAAGGTCGGGTTGATAAATCCAAGGATCCAAACCTCTTCCCTAGTCTATCCACTTTCAGAATTGTTGTGATAACATTTGGTAAAGTCTTCCACTTTTGTTTCTATCAACCCAATGGCATGACATTCATCATTAACATGAGCACATTTTAAAGCATTAAATACATTAAAGGTAACCTGCTGATCATTTACCCTTATGGTCTACTCGCCTTTCTGTACATCAATTAAAGTCCTGCCAGTAGCAAGAAAAGGTCTTGCACATCTTGGTTAGCTTCACATTCTAAAATATGGAAATCCGTAGGAAAGATAAATTTATCTACTCTTACCAGCACATCTTCAAACTTACCTTGTGGATGCGCATAAGATCAGTCAGCCATTTGCAACGTAACTGTAGTAGGTCTTGCTTTTCTAATTCCTAGGTTCCTGAAAATAGACATATGCGTTAGATTTATACTCGCTCCTAGATCACATCATGTCTTACCAATTGAACATGGGATAGTGAAACTCCCTCGGCCATTCAACTTTGGAGGTAATTTGTTGGTCAACATTGCTGTGCACCCTTCAATGAGAGTGACAGTATCAAATTCTTCCAATCTGTACTTTTTTGACACTATAAGTTTTATAAATTTCACATAATTAGGAATTTGCTCCAAGCCTTCAACCAATGGTATGTTGATGTGGAGTTGCTTCAATACCTCCAAAAATCTTAGAATTATGAAATCTCTAAGGAAAAGGTAAAGGTGATTGTCCTTCAGCTTACTGATATTGTTTTGCCATGGCATTCTCGTTGCCAACATGATCTGATTCTGCCACAGCATTTTGCTACTTACCCTTTTTAGGTTCATTATGTTTTTCAGATGACTCTGGGATCTTTACATGGTTGTTATTCGAATTATCCTCTCCTGCCGTGGCATCTTGAGCAACGTCATCAAGTTGAGTTTCACGTCTAAGAGTGATGACCTTGCACTGTTCCTTCCCTTGTGATCTCAAATTCTCGGTATCACTTGGCAGTGTTCCTTGTGGTCTCAAATTTAAAGCATTCGCTATTTCCCCACTTGATTCTCAAGAGCTCGAAATGATGCATCCTAACTCTGAATTACAACATCATTTTTAGCCATATATTCCTTCAACAAAGCTTCAATAAATGCTGAAGAAGCTGATGCCTGACCCTATTAGACATTTTCCCTCAGCATAGTTTGATTATAATCAGGTGATGCATTGATGGCATTCTATCTTATTGAATTTATAAAACTCCCCGCACCTTGATTATTCCAACTAAAGTTTGGATGTTGCTTCCACCCCAGATTATACGTGTTGGAATAGGGGTTATTGTTTTGGTTGAAATAACCCAAGTAGCACATGGATGCTGGGTTTGATGAGCATTCATCAAACACATGATCTTCACCATAATAAACACACAATAGTTTGACTACCTTCATCTCTTGGACTACAGTAGGCATTTTCATTATTTTGATCATGTTAGCTAAAGAAGATACCTAGGCTGTCAATGATGTGATTGTATCAACCTCCATTGTACCAGCAGCTCTCTTGCCCCTCCCAACTCTTATGGTATGATACTGATAATCATTGTTGGCAATCATTTCCAAAATCTCATATGCTTCATTATTGAGATTTATCCAAAAAAGTACCATTGGCAGAAACATGAGCTACCATCCTCGTATGTGCATTCAGCTCATTATAGAATATCTCCATCTGAGTCCAGTGTTGAAATCTATGCATCAGACATTTCTGAATTAAGTCTGTAACACCTCAAAAATCCAAGTATTTATTTTTGCATGTTTGTAACATAAATACATGTCTACTTCAGTGGTTAAGTGTTCTAAGAAGTGTCTGAGAGGTCCCAAGTTCAAGCTTTGAATTGGGCAAAATTTTGTTATTTTAATTAAATAAAGCCTTAACTGGGTTCAATAGGCTTATATTTTAAAGTTTCTGGATTTATATCAGAATAGGTCTATTGGTCTGGTGGTTAAGTGGAGTGTCAGTGTGCTGGGGGTCTTGAGTTCGGATACCTATGCAAACAAGGGTTGTTATTTTGCTACTTGTGCCGTGTGTGAGTTTGTGTTGGACTAATATTCTGATAGTGAAGTGGTTAAGGAGAATTCAAATTGAGTGGCTGAGGGGAGGTGTGATCAGGTGGAGAGATTTGAGGAGGGATTTTAGGAGAAAATAAATGGATGAGGGGAGAGGGAATGTAGTGCCGAAAGTGGACTCTGTGGCACTCAAGAATTCAGCTAGAGGGGGCTTCTCATTTTTTTTTGGTTTTGCTTTGTTAAGTAGTTCCCTTTGCCGAATATTACTTCTCCCCAGTCATTGAGTTTGAAGAATATTACTTCTCTCCATTCATTGCATTTGCCGAAACCCTTTCTCCCCATTCATTGTGTTGGTCGAATATTGTTTTTGTCTCATTCGATTTCTTTCCCTCTTCTCCTCTAAACTAATTCTTCTCTTCTCTCCCTCTTGTGTTGTGCTACCGATTACCAGTTCTGACCACTGCCGAAACCTTTCCTCTTTTTCCACCAATTGACTTTACTCTTTTTCGTTTCGCTTTAAATCGAGGGTGAGGGGTTGTGGTAATGTCGAATCCTTCCACTATTTGATTCTCTTGTCTCTTTCGGTAAGTTTTTTAAGCGTATCAATATTTCTTTCTTCTTCTGCCTTTAGTAATAACTGATACCAATTGTATGGCAGTCAAGGAAGGATTCAAGGAATTCCTAATCAATCACTGAAGACTAAATTCATGGAAATCACTGTGGTTCGATCGAAGGTAACGCTACTATATTTTATGAATGAACTGTAGATTTCTAGTTTCTTGTTAACTGTAAAGTAAGACTGATAGTGGAGTTTGATTGGCTAAATGTAGGTTGGTAAGTGTTTAAGCGACTGCTTGTGACGAATAGAAACAAAGTGTGTAAACCCTACCCAAAACGTAAATCGGCAAAAGCTGAAAATTATGGCAATTGACGCTACACGAGTGTGCACTCGCTTGTGTGGTAAACCGAATGCATAAACATGGGCATTATACTATTGTAACCACCATGAGCGATTTCGTGGTCTTAGGCCGTTTTAGGCCACGATGGGCCGAAATGGACAGTGTGGGCCCAACGGGCTTATGGTCTCCACATGAGTAAACCGTACGAGCGTGTGGAGGAAATTTGGCCAAACTGTGTAATTTCATGACCGAGACCAATTCTGGGATATGTGGGCCACACAAGTGTGTGGGCCCACATGGGCCCGCATTATGGGCCTTGGGTCCAACTTCACTATTTGACTGTTAAGGTTGTACGGGTCACCCGAGACAACTGTGGGCCTACTGATGGGTCGGTAAGTAGGCCTAAACCCCCAAGCTGTTATAAAATGATTGTTATGCCCCTATGTTATAAAATGACTATTATGCCTTATATTATAAAATAACGATTATGCCCCTATGTTATAAAATAACTGTTATGCCCCTATGTTATAAAATGACGGTTATGCCCCTATGTTATAAAATGACTGTTATGCCCCTATGTTATAAAATGACGGTTATGCCCCTATGTTATAAAATGACTGTTAGGCCCCTATGTTATAAAATGACTATATGCTTAATGTTATGTATGACTGTATATGAGCATGCCACGATATATAAATATATGTTGCATACAAGTATGATATGTTGCATGGGAATGGGATTATTATGATTGGAGGAAGTGTACTGTATTGGCGGTTCTACTGCAAATACTGTTTAGTGCCGCAACCAGTGCTAATTTTGGAGTGTAGGGATGGGTGGGTGATTTTATCCCCACATGGGGTGTTGGGTTGGACATAGTAGAGCGTAGAGGCTGGATTGGTAGGATTTCTGATTGCATGTTTGAACTGTTACTGTCACTGTAATGGGCTAAGGCCTACACTGATACTGTCACTGTAATGGGCTAAGGCCAACTGAACTGAACTGTTATTCAATTGGGCTTAAGCCCAGACTGTAAATGCATTGGCTATTTGCTTTTATAGGGTTACACACTGAGTTTTCGTAAACTCACCCCTCTGTTTATCTTACAGGTAATCCCCAATCTTAGGGACCGGTGTTGTGAGGGACTCGGAGGTGGCCACACAACCGCACCTGCTTTTACATTTGTTTTTTTTTCTTATAAGAAATTTATTTTAGGTATTTGTTCTGTAATAAGGCCTTTTAAAATTTTCTTTTAAACTTTTAATTTTGGGATTTTACTTATTTTAATTCATATCTGATAGAAGTAGGACACGGATTTTCAAAAGATGAATGTTTTTTTTTCAAAACACCACGTTTTAGTAGCATAAAATAAAAGCTTCCGCATCAAAACAATGTTTTGAATATAGTAACAACAAATAAGATCAACAAACTGACAAACCTGAGTTTCAATAAACGAGAATTAATATAGAGCGGATTTTTCATTGAAACTATGTTTTCGAAAAAGACTTCAATGTGATATCGCCAGATTCAGCCATAACGTCTAGGTCAGGTTTGGGGTGTTACAAAGTCTTTAAATCGTTTCCAAGCTTCATATAGTGTTTCATCCTCCAATTGCCAAAAAGATGTGATGTCATTTCTAAATTTTGCATTCATATTTAGGGGATTATATCATAGCAAAAACCTTTCGCAAAAATCATTCCATGATGCCACTGCCCCCGATAGCAAAGCATTCAACCATTCTCTCGCATGATCTCTTAAAGAATATGGAAACAGTTTAAGTCATAGAGTGTCTTCAAGCATACCTTGTTGTCTAAACAAGTCATAGACCTCTAGAAAAAGTCTTAACTGCAGTCTTGGATCTTCAGTGGGTAACCTATTAAATTGTCCTACTGTTTGTAACATCTGAAACATTACCAGTTTCAGCTCAAACTGTTGAGCCTATATTTGTGGTCTGACTGTCCCTGGATTTAGGTCATCCAAAATTGGCACAACATGCTCTCAGATTGGGCTATCTCGATCATCACTCACCCCACAAACATGAGGGTTAGTGCCTTAACCATTCAAATTATCATTCATACTTGGTATCACCCTACGAACAGGAGGATTAGCATTTTGACCATTCGGATTATCATTGAGACAAGGATCATTCTTGTTCCTAGCCATTTTTCGCAGTTCTTTCTGCCTTCTTCGTAAAGTTTTTTTGATCTCTAGGTCAAAAGGATATTCTTTGTTAGCAGGAATGCCTCTTCTCATGTACTGATGGCAAACCTGTAGAAATTAAAGTAAACTAAGTGCAATAAAACTAACAGAATTAAATAAAATAACCAAACCAAATTACACCAATTTGCCAATCCCTGACAACAGCACCAAAAACTTGTCGCGTCTGAAATGGTATGCAAATTGTGCAAGTGTACACGTCAAATCAAATAATAGAGTGATAAGCGAGATCGTCTCCATAGGGATCGGATTAGGTATAAAAATGGTCAAGTTATTATAACGAATTATGATTAATGTTATGGCAAAACCAAGTTAAGTATGTAGTGGTAAATTAAAGTATTAAGGATGTATGCAAAATGTATATTGACTAATACTGAAAAATGCTAAGGCAAAGCAAGAGTAAAAATGCAATGGAAATTACGAGAATAATTACGTAAATAATCTACGACTGAATAAATAAATAACTAAGAATGTTATAGCAAAGATACTATGGCAAAGGATTAAGTGTCTAAGATGTGATTTGGAAGGTTGGGATTACTAAGAATCTGCCCTTACTTTCAGTAATGCCTCAGCAAAATTGTACTCAATCTACTACTTAGAAGAGGTCTAAAGTGACATGCTTCTTTCGAGAGCTAGATCTCAAGTTACCTGGCCTGTGTCTATAGGCCTTAGCACGGTACCTTACACTGTTTTGTCTTCATTCCATATGAAGCCTGCTCTATGTCTAGAGTCTACTACAAGTATCTATTGAGTACTTGCTCATATCATTCAATTACAGTCCAACTACTCCAACCTTTTCAGAATTAGATTAGTTTATAGGCATGTTACACAGTCTTCTATGTCTAGGGATTGTACGCATACAATTTTAGAAATAAAAATAATTGAATGAAATAATAAATTAATTTAGATATGTGCTTCAACCATTAAAAAAATAAATGTTTCATCATGCAATCCCAACCCTATGAGATTTAGCTCATGGATTGGCAATTAAAATTCAAGTTCAAAATAACACCCAATATCGTTTCAACTCAAATTAATCCATGGGAGAACAGATTAAGGACTAATGGAAGAACTTGGGAAGATGGTTATCGCCAAACCAATCTGCAATCCAGTAGTACAGTGTCCTGTGCTGATTGACAGGGACTGCCTTCGGTTTCCTCTTTCTGTCTCCACTTAGTCGTGATCCTCTATTGTTTCCTCCGGATCTCCACACCTTTTAGGCTATCCTTCTCTGGCTTTTTATAACCTTTTTCCCTAGGGTAAATCCAATAGCCTATGATATCGTCTCCTCTTTTTAGGTAGTTTTTTATCACCGTGTGACCCAACATCGAATGGAACACGGCTGTGTGGCTATATTTTGAATATGCACACGACCTGCAACACGACCATGTGACCCTATTTCGAATACCCACACAAGCTGAGACACAACCATGTGTACATACTATGAATGCTAACACGATCTGGGCTATGTCACATGGCCGTGTGACCTTTATTTTCAAATTTTTCCAAACTTTTCTGTTTTGTTTCAAAATGACCCCTAAATGTTTTTAAACTATTTTTAGGACCCCGTAAGCTTGATTTAAGGCCAGTGAGTGTATTTTTACTATATTTAAATTGAGTTGTTAAATGTTAATATTTTGTTAGATTGATAAATCAAACTGAAATTGCCAAAAGGGGGTGAATTGGCTCTTAAAAAAATTTGTGAAAGCTAGAAAGAAAATTGAAAGATGAACACTATAATTTAGAGTGGTTTGGCCCCAATTGCCTACTCCACTACCTTAGCTTTCCAAAACTAAGGATTTTCCTGAATTTATTAAATTGATAACCTTTGAGGACAAGGTTTAACCTTATAACTCTCTTAAGATTTCTACCCCAAACCTTGAGAGACAAACCCTCTTAAGGAAATACAAATAAGCAAACAAATAAATAATTCTTACAAGATCAAAGTGTTTGCAAATTAAGCTCAAATACAATGAAATACACTTGAGCAAAAGAATAGAATTAAAGCTTAGGAGTGTATGTTAAAAGAATATTGAAATAATAAGTTCAAAAGTTTTTTGACTGATGATTTTTGCTTGAAAGTGTTTTCTTATTGTTGTAGGAGCTTTAGAAGTTGGTATTTATACCCTAACTGATTTCCAACCGTTGAGGTTGTTACTACCATGAATAGAGTCTTTGGGGATGTAAAAATCAAAGCATTTAATTCACCTGCAACACCGAGTATCGATACCATATAAAAAGGTATCGATAATTCTTGCAATAAATTTTAAATTCAGTGATCGTTGGTGTTTAGCTATCGATACCAAAACAATTTTATCGATACTTTGTAAGTTTTGTGAGAAAAATAATGCTATTTTAGTATCATTTTTAAGAAAAGGTATTGATATTTCGAAAATATCGATACTTAATAGGGTTTGTGAAAAATAAAATGCCATTTTGGTATCTTTTTAAGAAGGGTATCAATAATTCATAAAATATCGACATTTGACCAAAAATTTATCAATACTTTTAAGCCTAGAGCAATTTTAACTTGTTTGAAAATTATTTGATTTGTTAAAATTCATTTTACTAAGTGGAAATCATTTTAATTTGATTTTAAAGGTGTAAATTTTTTTCAAAGAATTCAAAGTGGATATTCAAAGTTTTATCTCTTAGACTTCAATTTTAACAAATCATTTTGTCAATTTCAATTTTAACTTTTATTAAAAAAACACTTCAATCTGTTATATCAAAATATTTTATCAAATAAAGCTTGGTTTAACAACCTCCCTTTTTGATATAACAAAACATTTGGTAATTTTTTTGAATAATTTGTCCCCTTAATAAAAGTCATTTTGAATATAAGACCAAAATAAAATTTGACAAACAATATGTAATTCATTTTTACTTTAAGGAAAATTGGTCACAAAATTTGCATATTTGCATATAGTTAGCATAAACAAATAATCAATCAATTTACCTTTAATTCTCTCCTTTTTGTTATATCAAATGACAAATAAAGCTTAAGGAGAAAAGATATATAAAAGTGAATGGATAAAGAACTAAACATCAATGTATCTAAAAGTACCAATAAAGCAATAAAGTGAAATTAGATATAGACATAGGCAATAATAAAGAAACTAGGTGCTAAAGTTATGAGTATAAATGAATGACTTAAATATACTCTAATCATCACTAGAGGAAAAAATGAGGAGTTGAAGGGAAACGAGCTATGAGAGACGCCATTTGTGCCTCCAAAGTCGATAGGCGAGTGTTAACATCTTCCCTATAACATCGAACCTCATTGCTTAATGAATGGATAGCATTGAGAATGGCACTATTAACCTCGAAAGAGGGTTGAGTAGAATATGAAGAAGAAGCCTATGGAGAAGCACTAGGGTGAAGGGATGTGTTCAAAAGCGCCTTTATCATCATCATCATCATCATCATCATCATCATCATCATCATCATCATCATCGTCATCATCGGCAGCCAGATTACCTCCCTTAATCCACTCACCAGAACCGGCATCATAGTGATAGTTGGTATGGTGAAGTGCCTCGTAACTTATGGGTTTATTGGATGTAATGGGGGACTTTCCGTGTAACACCCTTAAACCGTATCCGTCACTGGAATAGGGTTACAGAGTATTACCGTAAAAACATAACTTTAAAACATACCTTTCAAATCTCAACTTAAACATGATATAAATCACACAATTACATGCATAGTGTCCCTTAATCGAGCCCTCAAGGCCCTAGAAACACTTTGGAAATGATTCAGAACTAAATCGAAAACATTTAGAACATTTAAGAAAAACATGGAAAAATTGAACTGTAGGGGTCACACGATTGTGTGGCCAAGCCATGTGACTAACATGGTTGAGACACAAGCCCGTGTCTCAAGCCGTGTAACAATCAAAATAGGGACACATGATCGTGTCCCAACCCATTTTCGTGCCCGTGTAACTTTCAAATTTGGGTCACACAGCCAATCCGCACGCCCATGTTCCAAGCTGTGCAACTCTCGAAATGGCCTCACATGTTCGTGTGCCAAGCCGTGTGCTAGGCCGTGTAACTGCCTGACTTGAAAACCTTTAAAACTTACAGGAGACACACAACTGTGTCGCACGGCTGTCTCACATGGCGTGCATCACACACGGCTGAGACACACGCCCGTGTCTTAGGCCATGTGGACATGAAATTTGCAAAAATCAAGCCATTTCCATCACCCATTTCAAGCTTGTACCTAAACATAATTTGTGCACAACTTCAAGGCTTCAAAACTTTGCCAAAACATGCATAAAATGACCAATTCAATAGACCATAAATCCATCCAACCAGTATGGCAATAAGGAACCTCAAATGCATTCAATCAAACCTTACCTAAACATAGAAACATTACCACAATTCATACCTACACATCAAGTACAATACCATTTCAAAACTTACCATAACTTGACCTATTTCATGTCAATAGAAACTTACCATTTGTATCATTTCTCTCATGCACCACAACCACATAGATGACACAATTCAACCATTACTAAAATGGTACCAAACAACCAACATATATACATACTGTAATCAACATCTAAGCATTCAACCATACATTAAACATAAGTCCACCTATACATGCCATTATAACCTTGACCAAAACATAAAAAAAACTATCGATATAATCGCTGGATAGTGTGATAGATCTCTGACGAGCTTCCAAACCGGTCGAGCTTCCGATAATCTATAAAACATTAGAAAGAAAACTACGTAAGCATATAATGCTTAGTAAGTTCGTAAAACATGAACATAACTCACCATTTCAGTTCATAAAACATGAACATAACTTACCATTTCAATGCATAATCTTAAAATTAAACATGATACAATCTAACCATAAGCTTGGCACAAGCCTAAGCATCATCAACAACACATGTTAGTACGTCAACTTATAATTCACTTGAATTAACATAAGATAAGTCATTATACATGAACAATATCACTTGAAATCATCATTTTCGTGAACATAGATATGCTTTCATAGAACATTTCCTTTTCAATCCTTTTCATAGATTCATGACATAAGTCATTTGAACACTTACCGCTCCTTTCCTTTTTATGCCTATTGAACCATTTAGAATAACATCGGATACGTGGGAAAGCTCACATAAAGTATGCTAAACATACAGTCGTAACCTTTCCTTTTTCTTTACATTGTTGCTCACTCGAGCTGTGAAATGGGTCTGCTCACACAAGCTAACGGTCGAAATGTAAGCTACACAATGCTGCTCACACAAGCTATTGAGTATTCGTAACAAATGCAGGACCTTAGCCATTGGTAGGACAATCAAGACCAATAGCCGCAACATGGTAACCCTAATGACATGTCATTTGTATCTTACGTATTCCTAAGGTTCACACGGGACTCGGTAATCATCGAAACATTAATGAATATATATAGATCAATATAACATTAAAACATTAATCAATCGTACGAACTTACCTCGATGACAAAGACGTAGAAACGAGATCAACTAATCCAAGGCTTTAATTTTTCCTCGATCTAGATCTTACGAGATTTATCTTAATCTAAATAAGCAAATTCAATCTATTTAATAATTATACTATTCAATTCAGTCCAAATTTTATACTTTTGTAAATTACACTTTTACCCCTAATATTTTAATTTTTTTACAATTTAGTCATTAAGCTTGTAAATTGAAATTTAAGCAATTTCATCCATATTTCATGCTAGCCGAATTCACTAGGACCTATACCAACCCATAAAAATTAGCATTTCACAATTTTACCATGGAATTTTACTATTTTTATAAATAAGTCCCTAAATGACAATTTCATCAAAAATCTCTTTACAAAACTTGCTTATTTAACAACAAGGATTCATAATCTTCCATCAAACATCAAAATCCATACAAGCATATTCATGGAAAAACCCTAAACCTTTAACAACTTTGCAAATTAATCCCTAGGCTAGCTAGATTAAGCTACAACGATCTCGAAAATATAAAAATCATTAAAAATAGGACAAATTTCACTTACATGCAAGACATCTCCTTAGCCGAATGTTCAAGCTCCTTCAATGGAGTTTTTATTTCTTATTTTTGGTGGGGAAGATGAACTAAAAGATGATACTTTAGTTTTCTTAATTTTACGTTAACATATTTATTAAATTACATAATTAACCTTGTTAATTAACTTTTAAATCACTTAATAATGTGTCCATCTTTGTCCACTAATAATAATAATAATGGTCTAATTACTATTTAAGTCCACGATATTAAAACTTCATAGCAATTTGACACATTTAGCTAATAGAACCTTACTTTTGCACCTTTTACGATTTAGTCATTTTTACTTATTTAAGCATGCAAATGTCAAAATTTCTTAATGAAATTTTTCTACGACCTTACCAATATTCCATAGACATTAAAATAATATTAAAATTAAATTTTACTTATCGCATTTGTGGTCCTGAAACCACTTTAACCACAAACTAAGCATCTTTGAGTCTACTAACACATACTGACCTATGGGATTCATTACTTTAACCACAAACTCAGTAGACTCAAAAGGCAATTTCTTATCTGACAATAAATTCGTACATACATATAAAGGTGTTGACCCCGGGTCAATCAAAGCAGTAACATCAGTATCAAAGATAAAAAATGTACCAGTGATAACATCTGGCGATGAAGCTTCCTCTCGAGCACAGATTCTATAAGCTCTAGCCAGTGCTCATGCCTCGAATCTTACAGCAGAGTCTTTTGTCCCACTACGGTGATTGCCACATTTCCAGTGTTCCTTGGCGATCTACCTCTCGCAGCAGCGTTACTCGGTCCAGTAGTCTGAACCTTTTTCTTTTTCGGACCTTTTCGGGAAATCTCTGATATAATGTTCATATGAACCACATTTAAAACATGCCTTGTCTTTCATTTTGCAATCACCAAAATGTCGTCATCCACATTGCTGACATTTGGGGTTATTGTTTTTAAGACTACCCACACTCGCTACAGACGTAGCCTGAGGTTTTGAACTCGCATGTTGCTCTCTCCTATCTTTACTCGAATAACCCACTGAAGTTGACGAACAACCGTGATATTCTTTTAACTTCTTTAACAACGATTGATATGACATTCTTGCTGATCTCTTTCCCAAATCATGAGCCTTATAATCAACTTTTCTCTTTGCTTTACTCAGCTCTTCGGCTTTGTGCGCTCTGTCAACCAAAACAACAAATTCTTTCAGTTCTAGAATCCTGACTGACAGCTTGATGTCTTTATTCAAACCGTCTTCAAAATGTTTACATATAGAAACCTCTGTCGGTATACATTCTCGAGCATACTTGCTGAGTCGAGCAAATTCTCTCTCGTATTTAGATACTATCATCCGGCCCTATTTCAACTCAAGAAACTCTTTACGTTTCTTATCAACAAATTTTTGACTCACATATTTCTTTCGAAATTTTATCTAGAAGAACTCCCAACCTATCCGACCTCTTGGGACAACTGAAAATATGGTATTCTACCACTAATAAGCTAAATCTTTCAATAATGATACAGCACATTTCACACATTCTGTCGGTGTACAAGATAGTTCATCAAAAACTCTGATCGTATTTGCTAACCAGAATTTAGCTCTTTCAGGATCATCTTGGGATGTACCTCTCAATTCTTCAATCTCATATTTGCAAATTTTATCGACTGGAGGCTTGCTCACTCATACTGGTTCCAAACCCTAAGAAACTACGAGGACTGGTTGAGGAATAGGTGGGGGTATAGGTCATTGAGCCATAAGGTTCATTCGTACGAAGTCGGTCAACCTTTCATTGATAATCTGGAAGAAGGCTTCCTTAGCCTCTCCTCCCCGGGCCTCAAATACGGGCCTACTACCACTTGATGCTACTCCGTGAATCGACTCAGTTGGATGACATTATCTATATGAACACATAGTTCAAATCGATTCTGGAGTTATCATATTATCAAAGGTTATATAGTAGCATGTATTTCTAGACTCGCACACGTTATGTTCAATCTGAGAACCAACTAAACTGCAGCACTGATACCACTAAATGTAACACCCCTAACCCATATTCGTCGTCGAAATAAGGTTACAGAGTATTACCATAAAAACGTAAATTTAAAATACCTTTCAAATCTCAACTTAAACGTGATATAAATCATACAATTACATGCATAACGTCCCTTAATCGAGCCCTCAAGGCCCTAAAAACACTTTAGAAATGATTCGAGACAAAATCAAAAACATTTAGAACATTTAAGAAAAAGTTGGAAAAATTGAACTGTAGGGATCACACGGCCATATGGCCAGGCTGTGTGACTCACAAGGCTAAGACACACACCCGTGTATCAGGCCGTGTGACAATCGAAATAAGGACACATGGTCGTGTCTTAGCCCGTGTCGTGCCCGTGTAACTTTCGAATTTGGGTCACACGGCCAAGCCAAACGCTCGTGTGTCAGGCCATGTCCTAGGCCATGTAACTGCCTAACTTGAATGCCTTTAAAACCTACAAGAGACACACGACTGTGTCACATGGTTGTGTGTCACACACGACTGAGACACACACCCATGTCATAGGCCGTATGGACATGAAATTGGCCAAAATCTAGCCATTTCCATCACCCATTTCAAGCTTGTACCTAAACAAAATTTGTGCACAACTTCAAGGCTTCAAAACTTTACCAAAACATGCATAAAATGACAAATTCAGTAGACCATAAATCCATCCAACCAATATGCCAATAAGGCACCTCAAATGCATTCAATAAAACAGTACCTAAACATAGAAACATTACCACAATTTATACCTACACATCAAGTACAATACCATTTCAAAACTTACCATAACTTGACCTATTTCATGTCAATAGAAACTTACCATTTGTACCATTTCTCTCATGCACCACAACCACATAAATGATACAATTCAACCATCACTAAAATAGTACCAACCAACCAACATATATACATACCGTAATAAACATCTAAGCATTCAACCATACAGTAAACATAAGTCAACTTATACATGCCATTATAACCTTGACCAAAACTTAAAAGAAACTATTAATATAATCGTTGGATAATGTAATAGATCTCTGACGAGCTTCCAAATCAGTCGAGCTTCCGATAATCTATAAAACATCATAAAGAAAATTACGTAAGCATATAATGTTTAGTAAATTTGTAAAACATTAACATAACTTACCATTTCAATGAATAATCTCAAAATAAAACATAAAACAATCCAAACCATAAGCTTGGAAAAAGCCTAAGCATTATCAACAACACATATTAGTGCATTAACTCATAATTCACTTGAATTAACATAAGATAAGTCATTATACATGAACAATATCACTTGAAATAATCATTTTCATGAACATAGATATGTTTTCATAGAACATTTCCTTTTCACTCCTTTTCATAGATTCATGACATAAGTCATTTGAACACTTACCGCTCTTTTCCTTTTTATGCTCGTTGAACCATTTAGAATAACATCGGATATGCAGGAAAGCTCACACAAAGTGTGCTAAACATATAGTCGTAACCTTTCCTTTTCCCTCCATCGTTGCTCACTCGAGCTGTGAAATGAGTCTGCTTACACAAGCTGACGGTCGAAATGTAAGCTACACGATGCTGCTCACACAAGCTATTGAGTATCCGCACCAAATGCAGGAGTTCAACCATTGGTAGGACATTCAAGACCAACACTCGAAACATAGTAACCCTAATGACATGTCATTTGTATCCTACGTATTCCTAAAGTTCACACAGGACTCAATAATCGTCGAAACATCATTGGATTTCAACATTTGATTTCATTGCAAATAATACATGAATATATAGATCAATATAACATTAAAACGTTAATGAATCGTACGAACTTACCTCGATGACAAAGATGTAGAAATGAGATCAACTAATTCGAGGCTTTAGCTTTTCCTCGATCTAGATCCGTACGAGGTTTATCTTGATCTAAATAAGCAAATTCAATCCATTTAATACTTATACTATTTAATTCAATCCAAATTTCATACTTTTGTAAAATTACACTTTTTCCCTTAATATTTTAACTTTTTTACAATTTAGTCATTAAGCTCTTAAATTGAAATTTAAGCAATTTCATCCATATTTCATGCTAGCTGAATTAACTAAGGACCTATACCAACCCATAAAAATTAGCATTGACAATTTTACCATGGAATTTTACTACTTTTATAAATAAGTCCCTAAATGGCAATTTCATTAAAAATCCCTTCACAAAACTTGTTTATTTAACAACAAGGATTCATAAGCTTCCATCAAACATCAAAAGCCATACAAGCATATTCATGGAAAAACCATAAACCTTTAACAATTTTGCAAATTAATACCTGGGCTAACTAGATTAAGCTACAACGATCCCGAAAACATAAAAATCATTAAAAATAGGACAAATTTCACTTACATGCAAGACAGGTCCTTAGCCGAATGCTCAAGCTCCTTTAATGGAGTTTTTATTTCTTATTTTTGGTGGGGAAGATGAACTAAAAGATGATATTTTTGTTTTCTTTATTTTACTTTAACATATTTATTAAATTACATAATTAACCTTGGTAATTGACTTTTAAATCACTTAATAATGTGTCCATCATCGTCCACTCATAATAATAATGGTCTAATTACCATTTAAGTCTACATATATTAAAGTTTTATAGCAATTTGAAACCTTTAGCTAATAGAACCTTAGTTTTGTACCTTTTACGATTTAGTCATTTTTACTTAATTAAGCATCCAAACGTCAAAATTTCTTAACAATCTTTTTCTATGACCTTAATAATATTCTATAGACATTAAAATAATAATAACATTAAATTTTACTCATCAGATTTGTGGTCTTGAAATCACTATTCTGATTTCATTGAAAACGAGTTATTACATTCCAAGGGTGCTATTTCCTGACCATCTAAAAATATATGAAAAATATGTGTCATGAGGAAAGGTGATATTTGTACTCATACCTCTCTCGATAGCCTTAGTAATGTCATTAAACATGATAAAAGCAAGGTCGGGACACCTATTATTTTGGACAGAATTGAGCCACCAATAATTGATGCTCTGAAGCTCGGCATGTTTCATAATAGGACATAAATTCCAAGTTAGGGTAAGATAGAAGATTCGATCATGTAAAGAAAGTTCAGAAGCTAAACCGGACTGAATGAAAAGAGCTTGATTAAAAGGGACCTTTTCATTAGAGTTACCTCCGGAAGGCAAGTGTAACAAATCTCCAAACTCTTCGACAGTAAGGCGAATGAGAGTGTTCATTAAAAATGAGGTGATGGTAACAACGAGATCACCAGACTCGTCATGTTCGAGCTTGACATTTGAATAAAAGGCTGGAAAAATAGATAGATAAATAAAATTTATTTCTTCAAGCATACCAACATCTATTTTTCTAGACTCCCAAACCATTTTCAAGGCAAAATTTTTATTAAAACGAGATCGAGAGTTTTAGGATTGAAAACATTCACTAAAAGATGACTCTACCACATTAGATGGGTTAGATGACGATGCACTAATTTTGGCTTTTTCTTAGGGGACATTCTATCTAATTTAACACTTAGAAACACTAAGACTCAAAAGAAAAACTCTTTAGGGAATTTTAACAAACACTTGGTGGGTAAATGTTAAGAAAATATTTAGGGATAGGTTCAATATAACATGATATATAATGTTCAAAACAACCCAATAAACCATCAACAAGCACTATTTCAACCTACATTTTATAAAATCAATAAGTTGAAAGTTTTAATGTTTTACCTCAAAAATATTGAAATAGGCAAAATCTCCAAAAAAATGTTGAACAAATCTTGAGGAAATGGTGTTTGAAGGTGTTGAAAAGCTAAGATATGACAAAAAAATGAAGAAATTTGAAAAAAATTTGGAGAAGAGTTGATTGGTTTTCGATGGAAGGAAGAAAAATTTTTTAGGTGTTTTGAAAATTTGTTCTAGAAACTGGTGCAAGTACCTTTAAAAACCCCATGGTGTCGATGATTTCTCAAGAGTATTGATATATTTTATAAAAGTATCGATATTTTTAAATTGGTATCGATACCAAATTGCGATTCTATTTTCCAAGTGAAGCGAAAATTGCAAAATTGAGATTTTTGAGTCTTTAGAGGTTCTAAATGTCCTAAAATGACTCTAAGATCATCCCTAAATATTTCATATGCATGGAAATGCAAAATGCAAGCATGATGCATATAATTCATAAAGCAAACTTTGATTTTAAAGAAAAACGACTAAGTTAGTAAGAATAAGACTAATTTAATAAGTTCAAAAACATCATAAGAGCAAGTCATGCTAGAAAAAAAAAGGTTAAAATAGAGCAAATATCTACATAAATTCCCCCTATATTTATGCATACAAAAGCCATGAAATCATTACTTAACAAGCTTTTTGCAATAAAAATAATCAAAGAACAAAGAAAGTTTCAACACAAAGTCAAGGCAAGGTGGTTAAACCCGGTTCTCTCTTAAGTTTCCAAAATCTCTATTTGTCTAATGGTTTTGCAAAAATGTCAGCTAATTGGTTTATGGTATCTATATACTCTAGAACTATTTCACCCTATTGGACATGATCTCTAATGAAATGATTTCTAATTTCAATGTGTTCAGTCCTAGAATGTTGATGGGATTTTTAGTGCGACAAATAGGATTGTATTGAGTAAATGGATTTAACTTAAAGGACTCAATGATATCATATGAGGGTAACACACACATGACGAGGTCATCGGACAAAGCAGCTGGATGAATTACTTTCATAAAGAGTATACAATAAGGAGTTTTCAATCATGGTACTTCTTATGGACTGACTCCATGATTAAGTAATTATGAATTTATCAGAACGATACTTCTGGATATAATTGTAATAACTAGAGCTTAATTGTATATGTCTAATTAGTCCCTCCGCTAGCTCAACAAATGCTCGATCGGACTGCATTTGAATCAGAAGAAAATTCTACGACTTTGGGAATAATTTAATTGAGTTCATTTATTCGATGTGGAATTGAATTAGGTGGTTGTGAGAATTGTTCAACTGGAGAATTTGATTAAAGAATTTTCTTGAAAAATTAAGTCTTTATTACAATCCTAGACGAATCGAAAAGGTACAATTTTGATTAAGTGTTTATTACTTTAGATATCACAATCAAGATCTTGTTTTAGAAAAAAAATTAAAACTTTAGTTTTCCCCTAAATTTATTTTCCTCTGCATTTTCCAAACTCGTTTTTTCCAACAATCGGTATCAAAGTCAAGTTGTGGTCTATCTATAAGTATAAACAGAAAATCAAAATAAATTTCTCTTCTTCTTGAATGATTTGATTACATAGAAAGTGACATTATTTAGATATTATGAATGTTCTGAGTTATATATGAGAATGGATGCGATATTATATAATTGTTTTTTATTGTCGAGATTGTGGTTCTTAAGAAATAGACCATGAGCTATCATCTCCACGTAAGGCTATATTTTTTTAAAATTTATAGAATTCTTGTGAGCCAGAAATGGACATAAGACTTAAATGTAATTTTTCCAAAGGGAGACCATGACGAGGAAAAGATGCGATGGCAATTGAAGACCCAAGGAATGTCTTGTGACAAAAAATTATGTAATTTTTAATTTTACATTTACTTTCTAGAAATAGAAGAGTGGAAACATTAACTTGAAATTTTATTTTAGTTACCTATCTCGTATATATTTGTTTTATAATTTTTTATAATATTTATATAATGTAATGTTATAATTCTGATACATATATATATGAGATGATCCAAAGTTGATCGATTAAAAAATAAAAAGTGTGGTAATGAGAAAACACTATGAAAACTATGATAATAAGAAGGTGCATGTCTAGGATTGGCTCTGGCTAAGAATGCTTGGTTCTTAAGCGGTCAAATTTGACGCACCTCCCTTTCCTAGGACCTTACCTGATGTCCGGTTCTTATTCACTTATTCGGTTTTCCCTTAAAAGAAAATTTGTGGAGAATCAAAATTGTTTGTTTTAAGATTGGTTGATTCTTATGAATTGATATTATAAAATTGTCATAGCATGCCATGCATATATTGGAAGCATGTCATTTAGATTAGGTAAGAATGCCACTAGGACTATTGTATGATCATTCTTGAAATGTGAGATAAAAAAACCTTGCATGTTTTTTTTAAAATATTGATTGGGAGAAGGTCTTTGAACAAGACCTACGACCTCTATTGATGGTCCCTAAGTCAGAGCATGATAAAGTTTCGAGCTGGTTCCTACCCTAGCCACACCCCAAGGTAAACTTTGTCATATGGGTTCTCCAAATGGGATTTCCTTTTAAGGAAAACTAGTCATGCATGACTTTCAAAGAGATTGTCCCACGATGACTCACAAATGAGAGCATGTTCATGATGGGTGTTAAGTCAATGGTCACACACTCAAGATCATCTCTTATTAAATAGTTTCCCAAGAAATGATATTTAACCTAGAGAAGATGGTCAAAAGTTAAACAATCATTAGTTCGTGTGGAGTCTTGAGAATTAAGATTCACGAACTGATTGGATGTAATCCATGTTCTTGCTAGTTAACCATGGGACCCCAGGGTGACATGGTTGATGGGTGTGATAATGATTGTAGCAACGAAAAAAATATTTTTTCAAAGTTTTAATACAAGACACATGCATCATACTGTATTCTTGATATGTTACTGAAATGAAAAATATTTGCTTAATACAAAGATAGTAATTAGTGAATCTTTTTTTCCAATTCAAATATTTCTCTTGCTCCTCTTATTAGCATCTTACTGAGAATAAATTAAATGGGAATAACTTTCAAGAACGAAAATAGAACTTGCTAATAGTTCTCAGCTGTGAGAACAAAAATTTGTTCTTGGAGAAATGTGCCCTCTTGAAGCTCAACCCGAAGCAAGAAATCGCTGGAGAGATTCTAACTCAATTGCTCGATGTTATATGTAGCGAGCATGAGTAGTGTGTTGCAAAAGCAACACGAGAATTTCTATACTACCAAAGAGACCATGACATATTCGGAGGATTTGCTCAAATGCCAAGTTGCATTGGCTCGACAATCCGCTATTACAAATTCGATGAATTCTCAATAGAAAACCAGCACTCTAGTCAAAGAACATATGCTTAAGCTTATAGGATTCTTTACAGAAGCAGAGGACAATGGGGCTAAACTAGACATGAACACTCAAATTGAAATAGTGTTCAAATCATTAACCAAGGAGCTTGTTGGTTTTAGGGCCAGTTACAACTTAGGGAACAAGGTGCTTACCTTCACTCGCCTCATGAAGGAGTTATAATCCTGTGAGTTGATGCGGAATGGAAGTAAGTCGGTTCAGGAGAAACCTAAGGTAAACTTAACTGTGGGCCCTTCAACCTCTAAGTGGACACTAAAAGCTAAGGGAAAGAACAAATCGACTAAGTCTTTGGTTCCACCTCGTATGGATAAAAAGAAGGTTAAGAAGTCAAAATATCCTAACAAGGGCATTTCAAATCAAACTGTAAGGAATATTTGGATTACCTAGCGAAAAAGGGAAAAGGTATGGAACTCTTTGTGGTTGAAGCTTGCTTAATGGAAAAATCAATCGACAATTGGTTTATTGATTCCGGAGTCACTAACCATGTATGTGTTTCTTTACAGGGATTCAGCAAAATGAGAATTCTACATGATAAGAGCCTTTCGTTGTGAACTAGAGATGGGAGCTATGTTTCAACTGGAGCAGTGGGAGAAGTTATTTTACACATTGATAAGTTTAGGAAGATTATTTCAAAGAACGTGTTTTGTGTAACTCATTTTAAGAGGAATGTAATTTTTGAAGCATGTTTATTTTATGACAGTTATATTGTGTCATTCAATAAAGGGCTTGTTATTTACAGAAATCATTCTTTAATCTGTAATGGATGGATGGAAAATAATCTCTACTTTATCAAACTAAATAACTACTCGATGCTTCAAACTGAACTCACTCTAATGAGGGATACCTATGGCACTTAAGACTTGGTTATATTAACCAAGAAAGAGTCATTGGACTCGTGAAAGATGGTCGCTTAAGTATGCTTAAGGAAGTTAGTCTTCCACAATGTGAATCTTTCTTGGAAGGTAAAATGACTAAGAGGTCATTTAATGTGAAAGGTGTAAGGGCCAACAAACCTTTAGAACTTGAGCACACTGATGTATGTGGTCCCATGAGCATCGGTGCCCAAGGAAGTTACGATTATTACATGACTTTTATCGACGACTATTCTTGATATGGATATGTGTATCTAATGCATCGCAAAACCAAAACCTTTAATAAATTTTGGGAGTTTTATGCGAAAGTGGAAAAGCAATTTGGTTTATCCATAAAGAATCTTCAGTCTAACCGAGGTAGGGAATACTTGTCCGATGAGTTCTTAGGATACCTTATAGAGATTTGGATTTTATCCCAATTGACTGTGCAGAGCACTCCACAGCAGAATGGCGTAGTTGAGAGAAGGTATAGAACCTTGATTGACATGGTTCGTTCAATTTTAAGCTATTCACAACTTCCTACTTCCTTCTAAAGATATGTGATACAAACGAATTGCTATATTCTGAATTGTGTGCCAACCAAGTCTGCTTGTAAGACATCTTTTGAACTGTGGCATGGAAAGAAACTCGCTCTAAATCACTTTAGAATATAGGGTTGTCCAGCACACATTCTGGATAAGGATGCAAAGAAGTTGGATGCACGAACAAAATTGTGCATGTTTGTAGGATATCCGAAAAAAAGAAGATTATTCTACAATCTGAAAAATAATACAATTAAAGTTTCTACTCATGCTACTTTTTTCGATGAAAGCTACATGGATAACTTTAAGCTTCAAAGTAAAGTGGTACTCAAGGAACTTTAAGGAGTGGTAGAACAATCACCAAGTTCAATTCTCGAGAAAGTTGTAGAAGACCTGCAAACGATCAACAGTATAGGGGAATCCGTTATAGTGGGAGAGTTTCTAAGAAATTGAAGTTCTTCATCTATGATGGTAGTATTTATAATACAGAAGTCAATCATGAGGATGATGATCCACTCACTTACGAGGAGTCTATGCAGAACGTTGATTCCAAGCTCTGGAAATTGGCCATGGATGCCGAGATGGATTCTATGAAATCCAATATGATATGGGAACCTATAGACTTACCGATTGGAATTAAATTAATAGGGTGTATATGGATCTACAAGAAGAGAAATACGGAAGGGAAAATGGAAACACACAAAGGTAGACTTGTAGGGAAACGCTACACACAAAAAGAATACATCGATTATGATGAGACCTTCTCTTCAGTAGCCATGCTCATGTCTATTCCCATACTCTTATCCATTGTCACTACTCTCGATTATGAGATCAGGCAAATGGATGTCAAGACAACATTCCTGAATGGCAATCTTGATGAGACCATTTAAATGGCTCAACCCACTAGCTATGTTTTCAAAGGAAATGAGCAGAAAGTTTGCAAACTGCTAAGATCTGTTTATAGACTTAAGAGGCGTCCCGCTCATGGAATAAAAGATTTGATCAAAGAATTAAGACTTTTGGATTTGAGCAAAACATTGATGAACCTTGTGTTTATAAGCTATAAAGGAAAAACAGGTGGTCTTCCTCATTTTGTATGTCAATGATATTCTACTTATCAGAAACGATGTAGGAGAATTGTTATCAGTTAAACTGTGGTTAGCTCAACAGTTTAGCATGAAGGACTTGGGTGAAGCTAGCTCAACTGTATTGTGATAATAGTGCTATAATAGCTAATACCAAGGAAATGAGAAGTCACAAGAGGACGAAACACATAGATCGGAAGTATCACTTGGTGCGAGAGGCAGTAACCGAAGGAATTGTAGATGTGATTAAAGTAGATTCTGAAGATAACCTTGTAGATCCGTACTAAGACTCTTGTAACTAGGAGATAAAACAAGTAGATGATATGGGAATGTGAGATAAAACACACACCTTTGACAAATGATCCAAAATCACCAATCTAAATCGCGTAAACTCCTTATCACAAATACTTGAACAACGTATTATTTAATTACTCCTTGAATTCATGATTAATTTGATACGTTGGTAAAGAATTCTTCAATCCAAAATAATTCGTAGTTAGCATAATCACTCGAACGTCAAAAAAAATCAAAATCTTAATACAGAAATGAACTTTTTTTCTATAAATGCTTACGTTTAGATTCTAAAGGTAAGTTGGAACAACACTACGACTTAATCGAGGATTTGATCGGAATTGATGTGAGAATCTACAACCTACAAGATAAAGAAATTAGTTTGTTAAATTCATAACAAAAAATATATGTAATGAAGAAAGTAGAAGAAAAGAAAGGAGAACTAAATAAAAATACACAATTGTCAGTGATGAACGGTGGCAGACGGCGGTGCACGGTGGTGGTGAATCAAAAACATGAATTGAAAAAGAATGGAAGAGGGATAGTGATTTCTTTTAATCAAAATAAAAAAATCAAAAGATGAGTGATACATGCACGAATGGGGTGAAATTTATTAAATTTCATTCACCGAAACTGCCAATTTTCAAGTTTGGGAAATCAACAAACTTACGATGACTTTTTGGATAAGATCCAAGCATTTCTAGGTTGAGATGTATTCATGGTAGTCAAACATTTATACCTTATCTTCAAAACGCACTTTGAATCACTCTATTTCGAGTCTCAAAGCTCAAGTTATGACCATTTTAGTGAAAAGTGCGTGAGAAGAATTTCTAGACAGGATTATGACGGGAATTACGAGTTTCGCGCTTTTAACTCGAGTTTAAATCATATTGGGTTCGGGTTTTTGGCTTAATTTTTATTATATGTGAGCTCAATATTGTATTTATCAACTCTTATTATTTTATTATTTATTTATTCAAAATTTTTAATAATTATTAAGTAGTTTAAGTTATTTAGGAGTTTTATATCAACAACAAAGTTTAATTTAAAACTACTTCTTATTTAGATTAATTAAAGTTCTAGTATATTTAAGAGTTTTATTTAGATTTATTTAGTTAGCCTATATGTAGGCCTTTGCATTGTACACAGATCAGACAATTTGGTTTTCATTAATAAAGTTTTCAACTCTGGGAGTTTGTTTCTTGTGCAAGATTTCTTTCTTGTGATTTCTAGAAGTAGTTTTCTTCTCGATTTTCTTCAAAGAGTTGTGGGAATTCATTCTTCACCCTTCAATTTGCCAAGGATTATTTCTTGGAGGGTTGATTAGAGCCATTAATTGATGTTGTTGGAATTTATATCTTAAATGGTTCAATTGGACATTTATCCTTCTATCCATTAGTTTATCGTTCCATCTTCCACTTTACATTAATCTATATTTTCACTATTTAGTTATTATTTTGACTATTTATCATTTATTTTTTAATTTTCTTATTTTTCTTATTTCCTTTGTTATTTTCTAAATTTATTAGGTTTCTTCCTTTCAGGTCACATCTAAATTTTTTCATCTTGATTCAAACAACTTGAATTCGATCATTCATCCACTTCCTCCGCTTCAACTCGTATCAAAGAGGAAAAAGAGAAAATAAAGAATTGTTAAGAATGATTATGCAAAGGTGAAAGTTGGTGAATAGTGGTGGCACAAGGTGGTTCTTGTTGTGGTGGTATGGTGGTTATGGGCGATAAGTGGTCGTGCAAAAATAATAAAGGTGGAGGAGAAGCGATAGACGAAAAACAACAAAATGAAAATAAATTAAACAGTAGCAAAAACATCCAAGAGAGGGTGGCTCACGTTGGTTGAAATGGAGGAGGAAATGAGAGAATTGCATGACAAAATCAAAAGAAATTGCTAGCAAATGGCAATAGGGGAACAACACAACCAATCATAACCAATTCAAATTCCAAATTCAATCTTCCAACATGACATTTATGAGGAGACAAGGGAGTTAGATTGTATTGAAGGTGAATTAACATGGGAGTTTCAAAAACATAACATGATTGGAATTGAAAAAGGAAGTTACAAAAATTTGAATAGGGGGTTACATGCATGGATGGTTTGCATGCTTAAGTTGTCCAAGTTTTTGTCCAAAAAATTATAAAAAATTAAGAGTATGAAGACTTGAACTTGGTTTACAAGGGAGTTTCATAAGCTACTTAACCACTATGCCATTTCACAAGCTTATTACAGAACTAAGATTAACTACTTAAGATTTAGGGTGTGACAAAAGATAGCAAAAAAGATCCATGGGCAACGGACACGTGGGTTATGGTCAAAGATTGGATGGAATCGAAGGAGAAATACAATTGATGAGGTCTGATAGTCAACAAGTGAAAGCTTAATGTGCCTGACCTTGTTTCGATGTGGTGAACTAAATGAAGAAGTGCACAATATAGTAAGTGTGTTCAATGAAATGCGTAGGCAAACGGGCATAGGCATTCCATGAAATATGGAAAACAACCCCCGAAAATACAAAAAAAAGAACATGTTAATGCCATCGCATTCCACTCAGGTAAGACCCTTATAAACCCTAGTACACCCACACAAAAGGAGGATGATAAGGTTGATACGGTCAATGAAACTCTTAACAAGCCTAAACCTGAGAAGCAAACGGAGAAAGTAGAAGAACCAATAGTTGAACTAAAATTTGTGCAACATCCGAAGCCTGTTTCAAAGCACGTACCATTTCCATTGAGGTTAGAGGACAAACAACGAAGGGATGAAGGAATATTTTTGATTTTTTTGAATTTATTTAAATCCCTTAACGTCAATTTGCCACTCCTAGAATTCATCAATAAAATACTAAAATATGACAAGTACTTGAAAGAAATCATGTCTAGGCATAAGTAATTAAAGAAGGGTGAGCAAATTAATATCAATGCCTCTTGCAGTGCAGTAATTCCCAAAAAAAATACCCCTAAAATTAAAAGATCCGGGTAGTTTTACAATTCCTATAGAGATAGGGGACAAACATTGGAGTAAGGCCCTTTGCGATTTAGGGGCTAGTATTAATTTGATGCCCCTATCTACATACTTGAAACTTGGATTGGGGAAATTAAAAAACATGTTGATAACACTGCAATTAGTTGATAGGTCTCTAGTACATCCCAAAAGAGTATTTGAAGATGTATTAGTTAAAGTGAGGAGTTTTATTATACCCTTTGATTTTGTTGTCCTTGACTTCAAAGAGGACCAAGGCAATCCCATTCTCTTGGTTAGGTCATTATTTGCCACATATAGATCGACCATCAATCTCGAGAAAATCGAATTAATTTTTCTAGTCACGATTCCCAAAATGAGGAATTAGGAAATCAATTAAGGGAGAATTGTTACACAATTTTTTATATCACCCTTAACAACCGTGATCGAAGGTATGGTTGTAGTTCGATGTATATAAGAAGGAACGGGTAAAGGGAATGTGATAAACGGAAAGACCCTAGATGGAAGGGATATGTTGGATGGACTGGGACGACAAACAAAGGGACAAGAATTCAATGAAAAAGATTCATGGGCTATCGGATGAGTCTAGTAGCCACACCTAATTAATCATTGAAATTTTAATTTATGTTGCAAATTAGTGTACATTTAAATTTTTTCGTATTTTTAAACTTTATTTAGGTTTAGTTTTTTTTTAATTAGGATAGGATTACGGCCTTAGAAAGCCAAAGGGTGGCAACTAGGGATGGAATTTTCAAATTAGAAGTAAACGAAAGGGTTCGACATGCATGAAAATGAGAATTTTGAGAAAATAAGGATCATTTTGTGTAACATCCTCAACCCGACCAAATTCACCAGGTTCGGATCTTGGGTGTTGCCACACACAATACTTAGGAATTTAACAAATAGTTTACAATCTCCCATTTCTCTAATTATTTTAATTAACAACACATATAAAAACAAAGGAAGTGTTAGACAATAATTTTTTACAATAAACTTAATAAATAAGTTTACAATAAAGAATTAATGACAACAGACTCGTAAGGCGTATTTCTAAACTACGCCACATATCCACTGTATGCATAATAGCTCACTTCGTTACAATCTTGGCGTACACCTGGCATCGCCCCTCTTGATGGGCTTCATACCATATACCTGAAAAAATAGCAAACATTGTAAGTTCAAGAGAACCTAGTGAGCTTCATTACAGAGATATCTTAATGGATATTTTGTATTCTTGTATGAATTATTATGCGTCATTCATTCTTCTGAATAATTTATTTCGAGTGGATATCACTGCATTTTTAACATACACTTATATGCCAACTATCATGCTCTTATCATACTCATATATTCCTTATCTAACTAACAGACGATTCCTTATCTAACTAATAGACGATCCTTCCAAACATTTTCTTACATCTCCTTAACACGTATATATTTCTCAAAAAAACATATCCCCGGAGTCCACTTTTAACAACCCATGCTTTAACAAAAACACTTATCTTAAACAATTGTTCATAGACATGTTTCATATGCAGAACTAAATACCATCACTTTCACACTCTAAAGTATCCAGATTCGATACCTCACAACCCATACAGATAAATCACTGCATGAACCATTCAGATGAATTCCACATCAATTTCTTTCAAAAATATAGATACTTAGAATACACATATCCCAGATTTCCTATAATTTCAAGATAGACCATTAATTCCCAGACTACCCTGATATGACAAATTCCAAGTAACTCTCAATGACAGGTCCTTAAATCTCACATAGATTCAAATATATATATCCAACATTTTCAAATCATCATGACAAATACCTTTATCATCATGCAGATACATGGTTCTTTTCAATAACTTATTTGATTATATCACAAGTCTTGTTCAACTCTTAACCCTGAGCATATCAACACTTTATCTTAGCCTTACTTATAACAGATCTAACAAAATTATTCCATATCTTATCATAATGACAGATATTCACAACTTATCAAACTTATTTGATAGATCACACCTCAAAGAAAAAATAGAGCACGCCATAAAGGCATCATACAAAATCTCGTGTTTATTGTCCTAGTAGACTTCACAAAAGATGTCATAGGTCTCTACCTCATGGTCTTATACAAAGTTTCATGTATCGTTATCTGCCATTTCAATTTACACATTATCGAAGGCTACACCATGAACATTTATACAGAAATTTCATATCATCCATGGGTTTTAACCATATGGTCTTCCACACATATTCATGTATCATGATCTGCCCTTCTAGTCTCAATTACTAGAGGCTACACCATGAATGGTTCCAATTCATACCAAGCTACAATGGGTCTATACCTTAAGGTCTTACGCTCGTTTCTAATCTGTGACATGCCAGTCTAGTTAGCAATATAACTGCCCTACCAGAAGGCTTCACAGTGGAGCATGTCTCATTTCTTACTTAACCAAATATGACCGTATTTTAGACTGACATTCTTTTCGTATTGTAACTATACATACACTCTTACCAATCAATATTATTTTCAACAAAACCTTACTCATATAATCATACTTTTACTTCATCTTTATTGTGATCGTCCATTTACCGATTATTATAGATATCATTAGCCATTATATAAAAATACTTTTAATTGAAGAATTTACACAAGAGATTCACGATAGATACTCACCTGATTCTCACCTACTGTAGTTCTAAGTTCCAAACTCAGTCATCACTCTCGAACCAGCAACAACCACTGCTTAGAAACATAATTTCACTGTTACAACTCTTATAGATATAATTTACTCGTCATCTCAATCACTGACAACCTCATGCAAAACCTTGCACTTACAAATTACTGTTCAAATATCACATACAAACTTACTTATTAAGAACTTAGCATGCAGAGCTGAATTACTTACCCTAAGATGGGATAACTACTCATCGTTAAGGAACCATGGCTTCTAGATTATCGAGGAAGAGATACATTCAAATTTAAGGAAGAAGAGGGAGAAGAAGAACCTTTTTCAAGACCTATCACACTCATATATATAACCCCACCTACTTAGTAGATCTTTACAAGTTCCACACGTTTCAAAATTTGCTTCCTTAATGGTCTACAGTTTCCCAGAGAAATATAAATAAGTACCATGCCTTCACAATTATCAGGTTAGGCTATCTTATTGATTCCTAACCAGATTACTTATAGTCTAACTAGCACAGTATTTTAGACAACCAAGGCATATAATACCTTTGGCATTAACCCATACCTTACTTGTCCTTTATCACCTAACACGAACTTCTCCTTAATATAGCAGAGTACCATGAAATGAAATCCCTACTTACATGTGCGGCAAATACTATGTGCCCATTCGTATATGCCAAAATAGAAAATTGGATAGGTTACACTTCACCAAACAGACTATTTTACTACTATACGCCAAAACCTTAGACCTGCTAGATTTGGAATGTTACATGTCATGACACCGATCCTCAGTGTTGCGACATAAAACTTCAAATACTCCAATGGTATCAAAAATAAGTCTGTGTTGCAACACCATATCTTAGTGTCGGGGTACGTTACTTCGAAGCATCTGTTTTTCAAATTCCAAGCCTATGTCGCGACATCAAACCCCGATATTGCGGCACCATATTTTGAACCTAATTTATTTTGAACAACAGGGTCAGTGTCGCGACACGACACAACGAATAAAAATCCTAGAGCATTCCAAGTTCAATTTCATGACACCCATACTTCGTGTCACGACATCGACGCTGGTCTACAATTTTTTGACTCGATTTTTACGCAACCCAACAACCCCTATTTAAACCTTAACCCGTTTTAGCCCTAACCACTTCATCAAAAAAATCATTATTAGCCACCATTATCCCCTAGTACCAGTTGCACCCCTCTCTTTTCTTCCTTCTTCTATTTCATATTTTTTCACAACACCCGTATCTCCATTATTACTATTTACTTCCACATCGTTAATTCATCATCCATTAAAGGCATTTCATATCAAGCATTGTACAAAAAAGTGACAAATATGGTAAAATGTTCCTGAACTCGTTACTTTGTCTTTAATCGTATCAGTTGCTTTTAGATTACTTTACTTAGTAACTTTTAGATAGATTGAACATGGAACCTAGGAAGGTTAGACGCACCACACAACCGAAAGCATCGATGGATTTTGATGCCACTCATTTCTGGAGCCAAGAGGTTGAACAATACTTCTTGGAGCTCCAAGGTAAAACATTTATCCAGGAACGGGGGTTCAACCCTGACCTGTCACCAATAGTGATGGTAGTTTTGGTACATTTCAGTACTTTAGGGCCTTGTTCTCTGGGAATTTTAGGATTAATTATGCCATTTTCAGCATTAGTAGATTAAGTAGAAAAATAAGTGTTTTTACACATAAATTGACGTTTATTGACCTATTAAGCCAATTCGAGCCTTAGGTAGTTCTAATGTGTTCGATTAAATGTGCATGATGATTATTTAGCAGCCCAATAGTCTCATGGATAACACCTGAGTGGAGCACAAGTTTCCAAGGCCTAACACGCAAAGCTGGAAGACCAAATGCAAGATTTCGATGTCGATGTCGTGTTGTGACACAAGCCCGGTGTGTCGCGTCATAGGGCTAAACATGGTGAGCAAGTAACTAGAGGGATAAATTCATCCATACAATCAATATATTTTGGAGCTAGGGCTTCCCGTTGATTTACTTAGGGTTTTTTAACATCTCTATAAATAGCAGGGCTATTACTAAGTTAAGAGAGGTCGTTAGGAGTCGTAGTTAGTAAATTTAGGTTCTATTACATTTTTATTTTGTTTCCAAAAACTCTTTGTTCTTTTTGGCTAAGTCTGGTTTGAACGAAAGTCTTTTCTATTGTAGTACAATGTGTTCTTTCATTGTTCTTATTCAAACATTGAAGCTGAGTTAACGATTACGAAATTACGCAACTTCAAGCGCATCTAATTGTTTCGATTGAGAAAATTATTACCTTTCTCTTTTTTTAATTTATTTTTGTTCTTTTGCATGTGAAAATTAAACTTAAGAGTTATGACATATAGATCTATGAGAGGCTAAATATCTAGGAAGATTAACTTATGTATGTGAGAGTAGTTAACGAATGGATTAGGTTTCCCGAGAGGAATTAACTGGTAATAAATTATGTGTGCTTAAACCCTAGGAGTGACGACCCTAAGAAGTAATATAGGATAAATGAGGTCAAAAGATAAGTTTACCAATTTAATTCTGTGGAAAAAGTGAGGTCGAGAGATAAGCAAGTACCTATCGATTAATTAATTAGTAGAGGTCAAAAGGTAATACTAGTTAGTTAATAGCTAATTCCACCTAAAACCTAATTCTGAAGTTAATTACAACCACTAAAACAAGTTAATCTTCTGATTTGAGAGTTTGATTATTTTCTGTTTGTTTTATTTAGTTAATTTATTTTATGCTTGATTCACTATTTAATTGTTTATCGTAATATAATTTTTTAATTATTACTGTTTAGACTTATTATTGTAGAAATATATTTTTGGTTTAATTCATCCTCTCTTGGGTACGATCCTCGAAATACTTACCAGTGTTTATTGTAACACCTCTATATTATAATTTGACCCGTGTACTTCCGGACACCGCTGATATTTTTGGTGTGTTATTTATACTCTAAACGATAATACGTTTAAAGGTGGTCAGACCAATTGTTCGATTTATGCGAGGATATTTGAAATTTGATTCGTTTTAATAATGGACTGATTTTTCCTTTACCCCAAAAGAGTCGATAGTCGACTCGATGGTATATGAATTGCATGCTTCGTTAAAAGTAAGAGAAAATAATAAAACACCAAATGTAGAATACAACCACATAATGGTTAGGGGAAAAGAGGTCCTAGTTACTCCCTGAGAAATTTGCAATTTTTATAGTGCCACATCCTTTGTCTCAGATGCTCTTGCTGACATAGATATTTATTATTTTTGAGACATCAACATGGACGGCATAGTTGAGCAACTCACCAAGGGGAGAGGCATTTGGAAACTCCAACCAAGCACGAACATCCCTTTATCATTTAATCAAGCAATCATGTTTCCAATTGAAAAAAAGTGGATGTAGTTTCTTTGTACTCGTATATCACCTTGCCTTAATGTTTCTAGTTTTAATGCTTTCCAAGCTATTATGCTTTATTCTATTTTGCAGCATCGACAGGTTTGCATGGGTAAATGGACTTACAAGTCAATGCTCACTTGTATCAGTGGCAAAAAGGTCAAGATATTCTTCCCACACCTAGTGCTTGCACTATGCACGAAGGTGAAGGTTCCAATGTCTACAACGGAGCAATTCATGAAGCCAATGAAGAGCCTTACTAGCAATTCAATTTACACCTAATATGTTAAGCTTCAATGGAAACAAATAACCGAGTGGAACCAACACCGGAAGCACAAGATAGTGTCCTGCAATCTCTAAAGCAGAAGGGTAAAGAAAAGAGCCACTTGAGCCAAGGGCTAAGTGATTTTCCCGACATGTGCTGGAAAAAATTCGGTTTGAAAATGGTTTTCCTGCACAGTAGAAAATTAAAATTTTAAAAACCGACTTGGTTTGTGATATTTATAGAAATAAACCTTAAACCAAAATCATACTTGTGTTTTTGGATAAGCGGATCCTTGATTTTTTTTTTGCTTTCAACCAAATGATCTTCTTTGCTATTTTGATACCACGAACTGCTTCGAGTGTAGGCTCAAACCAATCAAATCAAAACAAAGAGCTACAAAAAGTTGTCTTTATTTTTTGGGTGAAAAAAAAATTCTCTCTTCAAAATAGAAACCGACAAAATTGTTATTCCAAAAATATATATAATAGTTTAGTATAAATTCTCTCTATTTTTCGGTAGAGTAACAATATTTTCAAGCTGTGTAAATAGCTCTATCGGTGCCATCTATTTATAGGGAGAGAAGGTGGAATCCTTGTTGAATTGTAGAGGTTCATTTCAAATAGAAAAACAACTTCCTAGTCCAACTAGGAGAATAAGAGGGGCTAATAGGGTATGCTTCCCCTCATATGTATTATGATGGAAATTCGAAGCTCTCATTATATTAGGCCCAATTATATGTGCTTTTTGGACTTTTAACCCAACACTTTATAACTTTATCCAACCTAATACATATTTTTATATTTTCCAAAATAAATATTAATTGTCGAATTGAATAATTTTCTCATTCCAATTTTACCTCCGATAAAATTATGACGATTTTACCCCTAATAAAATTTTCAAGAAATTATAGTCAATATTTCACAACTCAACTAGTTCACTATGACCGAATTGTTTATTTTAATTTTCGGGCTTTAAAACTGCTAAAAAACATAAACGCATTCTTCCGATCATTTTTTAGTAATCCATGTACATTTGCAAATGAATTATTTCTCATTTTCATTTTCATTTTCCATTATGAGAAACCTAAATTCATTTCCAAATGATTCAATTTCTCCATTTCAGAAAAAACCATAATCATTCCTGAATGTTTCTCCATTTCAGAGAAAAGCTACATTTATTTCCAAATGATTCAATTTCTCCATTTCAGAGAGAACCATTATCATTCCTACATTCATTTCCAAATGATTCAATTTCTCCATTTCAGAGAAAACCATAATCATTCCTGAATGTTTCTCACTTCTCTATTTCTATTCGTTTCGTTCATTTCGTTCATTTGAGAAACCTACATTCATTTCCAAATGATTCAATTTCTCCATTTCAGAGAAAACCATAATCATTCCTGAATGTTTCTCACTTCTCTAATTCTATTCATTTCGTTCATTTCGATTCAAACACATAATTCATTTTTGGTTTCAACAAGCTAGCGAAGAGACCGATTGGACATATGTAGCTTACACTCAAATGATTTATAATTAAGTTTTGGCTTTTCGCCTATGAACTTTAAACTCATTTAGTCACAAAGTCATTCCACTAGAGTATCGTGACTTAGCTCTCTCTGACGACATTCCATTACAAAAGCAACTACTTAGTTCTCGTCCAATGACCTTGTCATAAGTGTGTTACCCTCATAGGATATCATTGATCTCTTTGGGATAATATTCGCTCTGCTAATATGATTCTATTTTATCTCATGGTAACCATTATATCTTTCTTCATGAAAAGTCAATCACTATCAAATAGCAATCAAGTCATCCATCACAAAGACGAACGACCCATTGCCACGTTTACTTTTCATCAACCATGTAATGCCAATGAGAGGATATCATTACCCATGTCTCGGTCCATGAATTCTATTATTTTGAATGACACTACGTACTGCAGAAGTCGTACACCCAACACACCAGCTTTTAGTTCCTTGCTTATTCGAACTCAGGGTTTTTTACTTACATGAAAGTGTACGCGTCACTCATACATAACCTGCCATCCACTCAAGATTAGATATGCTACACTATGGATGTCACAAGAGAATAAATCCATAAATAGATTCAGGATTTATTCTGTTTAGGTCTTGTCTAATATATTATTAGTCCAATTAGCCACATCTATGTCTTATCTTCTAGGAGTCGTCCACCCCGATGCCCAAGAAAAGACATTTCCCCAATTGGACTTGATAGACGTCATATTAGCCTTTCATTCAATTTGCTCATTTTTTTATTACACTAAGGACATGTTTAGGTTCGTCTACTAATATAAGTTGTCTTTTTGTATTACGATCTGACCACGTAATATCACTTAGTATCAGTTAAACTTTAAACAACCAATGAGTAACGTTTGCTTCCATTTTACTTTGTATGCAAAAACCATGTGAAGAAAACATGCAAAGTATTAATGAAATTTATGAATAATTTTAATAACTAATTTGTTCAAAAAATTACAAGTGTACTTAGACGAAAATACTACACTTAGGGCACCAAATCCAATAGTCTCCCACTTGCCCTAGTGAAATAGGTGAGTCATGTTTCACATTCCTATGCCCTCCTAATGTTTCCCAAAGAGCTATCTAGCTATAGGAATCTCGGCTAAACAAATCTCCAAGGTTTGTCCTTAGATGCGATTTTTTACTAGATCTACTATTTCGTCAAACACTATTGTCTCCCTTAATTTGTTTTGTCGTTATGTGGTATCTTTTAGGTTTAGCTATATCCGCACTGTTATAGAGTCATACCTTTTTCATACATCATGTTTGGCTCTCCATAGTGAAGTTAGCAATGTAAGCTTTCTTAACACTTATTCACACTATAGACCCATCATTTAGGACAAAAGCACAACTTGATGTCGATTTACTCGAATCTCAAAACGTTTGGAAGTCAAAATTAGTATATCTAATAAGAGTAAGATCTTCTTCAGAATACACATCATATAATCCCTTGTTCCCCGTAAATACTTGATTATATGCTTAACTGTTTGCTAGTGTCTTAGTCCTAGATTCACCAGATACTGACTTACCAAACCCATTGCAAAACAAATATTTGGGCATGTGCATAACATAGCATACATGAGACTTCCTACTGTTGAAGCTAAGGAACCTTTCTCTTATTCTTTCTTTCTTCCACTATCTTAGGACAGTCCTCTAAAAGGAGATGAAATCCCAATATGGAGGGTTGATTCCCTTTCTTCGGATCGGTCATTGCATAACGCTCCAATATCTTGTTTATGTACAAAGCCTAAGACGGTGTTATCATTTTGTTCTTTTGATCCCATAGGATTTAAATGCTTAGAACAAAATTAGCCTCTCCCAAGTCCTTTATACTAAACTTTTAGGTTAACAACAAGTTAACCGATGACAATGTCCCTTCATTGTTTCCAATGAGAAGAATGTCATCAACATATAGAACGAGAAAGACCACCATTTCATCCCCTAAATATTTATAAACACAAGGTTCATCTACGTTTTTGCTCAAATCTAAAAGTCTTGATCGCTTGATCAAATCTTTGATTCCATGAGCGGGATGCTTGCTTAAGTTCGTATAAAGATCTAAGCAGTTTCCAAACTTCATTCTTGTTTCCTTTAGCTATATATCTGATGGGTTGCATCATTTAGATGCTCTTCAATATAGCCATTCAAAAATGTTGTCTTGACATCCATTTGCTAGATCTCATAATCGAGAGCCGCTGTAATAAATAACAATATGCAGATTAACTTGAACATGGCAACTGGAGAGAAATTTTTTTCGTAATCAATGCCTTCTTGAATATAACCTTTTTGCTACAAGTCTAGCCTTATAATTTTCCACTTTTCTATCCATATTTCTTTTCCTTTTACATATCCACTTACACCCTGTAGGTTTTATCCCTTCCAGTAAGTCAACAAGTTCCCACACTGAGTTGGAGTCTATAGAATCCATTTTAGCTTTCATAGTTATTTCCCAAAGCTTGGAATTAGCATTCTGCATCGCTTCATCATACATGAGTGGGTCATCATTTTCCTATTCGACAGACTCAATTTTGCACTGTAGTTTGAATGGATATCATACATTAAGCCAGATATAATAAAATGTGTCCCGCTAGAATTTTGGCCAATTAGAGTATATGGAATGCAAAAGTGTCATTGATAGTGTACACGATAATGGAAATGCACAAATCGGATCGAGTGATACGATAGCTCGGATGGAGGCAACAAATTTTGTCGCCATCACGAGAAATAGAAACACAGCACAAGCTGGACTTGCGGGGGAAGAACAACGAGAATTGGTAAGACTACCACAATGAGTACATCAACATTTGGCATCATAGGATGGAATACTTACCCATCTGTGAACCTTTTTCTCATTGGACATTCGTTTGGAGTACATGCCCTAGTTTAGAGTCACCGGTAAGTCATATCTGTTATTAGTAGAGGCGAGGGTAGGCAACTTTCTCAGAAGAGGTGATGACAACTACCCCAACAGCGTAGGTCTGAAGGTGGTATCGTGACGGGCTCGTCTCGGCTCCAATCCAACAAGTGCCACTGATGTCAGCACTACATCCCGGTCAGTTCACTCCACTTATTCATGTTCATTTCACTAACCCTATGTTTGTTTCACAAGAACCAAACTACGCACCAAACTATACACCATTACAGCACCCTACTTCTACCCCTCCCCTAGGTACATATTTCGGGGCACCTTTATCCCTATCATTTTACGCCCCCATGCTAACATCAATGCTAATGCAAACACTGAGCTAGATGTTGACACATGTACCATAATCGATGTTATTATTGATGATTGGGTCAATACCGACATATCCGAGTTTTGCGACATCATATGGGTATTCATCGATAGTATCACAAACACCCACAATGTCGTTGTTTTATCGATGTGGGTCTTCGACGCAACCAGCTTATGTGGAGTGGAAGACACACGATGGGAGGCTAGGACGGCACCATATTCAAGCATAGAGGAAGGTGATGAAGACGAAGTCGAAGGTGGAGATGAAGACAACAATGGAGACAAAGATAAGAATGAAGGTAGAGGTGAAGACAAATAAAATAAAGACGATGGTGACGATCAAGTGGAGGAGCTAGAACTACTAGCTGTACGTAGAAATCCTGCTCGCACCTGTCATCCACCACCTTACGACACACATTCGGCCCGACAACGCTGATGATGTATTTTATATTTACTTATTGTGATGTAAATACAGATGACATCAATAAACAAATGGTGGAATTTTTTTGTATATTTCTATTGCAACTCATACTTGTCTTTATTAAATTCTAATGTAAATTATACGTAAAATTCAACATCTATTTAATATTTGATATGAAATATATAACTTTGGATAGGCACCCTTATCAAACTATTGATTAATAGAGGTATAGGGGCTAGCCCCTAAAAAATGAAAAAGTTCAATTCCCTGAGAAATTGTAAATGATGCTTGAAGTAGCACTTAAAGTGACAATTTTTACACTATGTAATTGTTAGTAGACAGTGGCAAATACAATTGAAATGAAAGTTAAAAAGAAAGAAAAAAAACTTACACAAAAAAAACCATTGTAATCAATTTTATATCGTCGAAAAAATGAATGCTACCGAAGTTGAGGCCCCAATGTACCCCTCAATACGGAACTTGTCGTCTTCATATACCCTGGGTTTCTACAATACCCACAAAACCTTTGATGATTGTCTCTCTCCTCAATATTTATATTGGTGCGTATCTGAGTGAAATTTGGGTAACCTTCTGGGACACGACATTGGTTCATATTCGACGTCAACTCGTATAGCGTGCTGGACACTGACAGCCATATACTCTCATCTAGGGCCGGTTGGAATTTAGGACTCCGTACATTTTGGACGCGTTTTAGTACGTATACATTGTTGATATAAGGCGTGTACTCGATTTTTAGGTTTGCACATGCAGTAATTACATGTGCGCATGGGAACCGAAGTGCTTGGAACCTCTCACAATCACAAGTCCCTCATGTTAGGTCAACAAGATATGATGCCCCTAACATGTCCTCGTCGGGCCTAGCATATTTCGTGACCCTAAATTTTAGGTTTTGACGCGACTGGCACACTACATACGTAGTGTTCACTCTCGTTGTATTTTATCTAATTTCTTTAGAACATCCTTGCAACAACATGACAGCCCACTATCTGTCCAGCATATGCTACCGCCCGCTTTGGGAATAAGATAGCCAAACGAAAGTATGTTTCTTTGAAAATCGAGGTTATGGACAAATGACACATCCTCTTTAGTATGATATTGATGCATTCGGCTAAGTTCGTCATCATTTGCCCGTACTGTAGATCCCCGTCATACGATTGCGTCCACTGTTCAAAGGGTATGTTCGCTAAGTAGCCCGCACCAGCATTGATGATGGCGCGCAAGTTATCCTAGGGTTGTGTAAAATTCGGGTAAAACTGAAAAAATTATTAATCGATCAATTCATTAATCGATCGATTAACCAAATTTTTTCTATCGGAGTCGATTAATTATTTTTAATTTCTCGATTAACGGTTAATTCGGTTCAAAACCTATTTGTTAACTGATTTTTTCATTTAACCAAAAATTAATAAATAAAACTATAATATATAAATAGGCCCACTATTCACCTAAACCCAATCCAAACCCAAGTATTCAACCCAACCTAATTACCCAATCCAACCCAATCATAAAAATTACAAATAATTTAATAAATAAAAATAAAATTCTAAAACTAAAACTAAAACTAAAGTCTAAAAGTCTAAAAATAATTTAATTATGTAGGGATTCACTTCGGTTAATTCGGGTAATTCGGTTAATTCGGGCAGTTCGGTTAATTCGGTTAATTTTTAACCAAAAATAGAAAACATATAACTTTCGGATAATTCGGTTAACTGACCAAATTAACCAAAAAATTTTGGTTCGGTTAATTTTTTTAAAAAAAATTTGGTTCGGTTAACGGTTAAAGATTTTGAAAGGTCGGTTAATTCGGTTTATGTTATTTCGGCTAGGTTAACCGGTCGGTTAACTGAATGAATACCCATAAGTTATCCAACATCTCAAGGAAACGATGTTGGATGAGCTCATACCCTGTTGAGAAAAGTATACCCGTGAATGCAAACAATACATGGTGATATAAATTCAAGCATGATTTGGGATAAAGTGGAAACTATGTACCCATGTCAATGCACTAGTCTCGCTCACTTTTTGAAGGCTATTTTGTGTGGTAGTTTGAGCTGACATGTTGTTTGCAGTACCTATGGTGGGTGCGGTCCCAAAAGCTACCCTACCACTAAATAGTAGACAAGATTCTAGTTCCTCTATCCAATATGACACATATGTCGAGCTGTGGGTAAACTCGACGGTGTAATCAATTAAGGAAGAAGTCCTAGTCATCTACCTTTTTGGAAGGATTTATTGAAAATGCAACCGGTAGAATCCTCTGATTACCATCTTGGGCAACCATAATCAACAATCGGTGTTGATACCTCTCGTACAGCTAAGTGTCATCAATTTGCACCAAAGGCTTGCAGTGTCGGAAAGGTTTCCTACATTGATTGAATGTCCAAAAGAATCAGTGGAATACTCTTTTCCTAAGGACCAAACGATCGCCAAAGTACACTGCGTGCATTTCCAATTGGTTAAGGAATCTAGTACGTACCGATCCAGTATCTGACACCATTTCCATAAATAGTTGTATGACTTGTCCCAGCCATGATGCAACTTATCCATAGCCTTTTGTTTTGTGACTCACGCTTTGTAGTATGACGACGTGTAATCGTGTTGGCTATAAATGTTGGCAATCAACACCGAGACAAGGATCCTAGGACTTGCCTTCACCATCGATAGAATAATGTCAGAAATTATGTCTAAGTCTAGCCTAGGATGATCCTGACCTACACTTGCAAATTACAAGTTAAAGTTAAGTAATAAAAAAAAATGAAAACCCTGACCAGGTCACATTATGTCAGAAAATATAGTGATCACACCGCGCACCTTTGCAACACAAGTATGTAGACCAAAATACTTCTTTATCATTCACAAGCTGATCTTTTTACGCAAAGAGGCCATTATTTTCCATTTGTACCTCCCGCCGCACATTGCGCACTTTTCCTTGAATTTCTCTGAACGGGACTTTGTGGCATGATAGTTCACGCCATTCTTGAAGCTGTACCACTTTAATGCAGTAAGGAAAGCATCTTTGTTTGGGTATTGCATGCCAACTTCCAATACTCAGACATCTAACATTAAGCTTGCATGACCAGGTGTTTTGTGTGATAGCTGCCAAAACTCTAAACCACTCTTAGTCGAGAGGTCAATGCTAGTCATGTGGGCCGAAGGTTCATATACGGTAAATCACAAATCTGGATCCAGAGCATTTTCTAAGGCATCATCGTCAGAACTACAAGATTTTGGCTTTGTTGGAACCTACTCTAGTTCAGAAAAAAGTGTCACTTCTAAACCATCCAGACCACACTGCTAGATTGGATCCAAGTCTGACTTTGATCCGTCAACTACATCCGCTACCCCTTTTTCCTTGGCTACATCTTCTTCCTCATCTGGGCCATCATTGTCACCTTTAACCAAGGGGTTCGATGTACCCTTGCTAGACTCGATCGTAGGGAGTAAGTCATCGATTCTTATGTACCTCATGTGCCCGCCAAAATCTGCACAAGATTGATGGTCGGTGTAGGTAAATGCCCCCAATATAAGTGCTTCTACCTCAGGACATCAATCCACCAAAGTTGAAATTGAACGCACTGATACAATGTCGAGTCTGGGTGTTAAGGTTCAGGTTACGCTAATACCCCAACTGGAAGTGGCCGCCAAAGTTTAAATTTGTGTCGAAAATCAAAGAATGTCTACCCATAGACTTTTCAAGGACATCATTGTAGAAGCTTTGTAACAAGCTAGTGAACCCACCGTACAACCGTATAGTAGGACTTTCTGCTTCAGCTTCGGTTCTAACATTAGTCGCAACGGTGGCTAAAGATGGACCAATTCCATCAGCCTCGGAAAAATCGACATATAACTCTATTATAGCATTTCTGCTTAAGCAATGTGATGATATGACCACCTTGAGCTCAAGCTCACCTTCACATCAAATAACTCATACCTATAGGGATCAATGGAATTAAGATATATACATTGCAACCTCAAAAATTCTTTCCCAGCTTGAATCCCCCACTTTCCTCCTAATTCTAGTCCATAGCTCATGCAATTGAATGGCACAGTTGAACTCCAATTCCACAGACTGGGCTCCTACAAATACTACCCTGAATTTCGTATTACAGATTTGACCATCGTAGTAAATGATGGCTTTCACTCATCGACTCATTTCAATATCAGATATGAATTGGATGAGCAAAAGCAAAAAAATATTCAAATGGTTGTCCAAAGAGATGCAAATGACTCACACAACTCAACTCTTTGATGTTTGATATGAATTTGTTACGTGCCTAAGTTATGAATATTTCGTTACTTCAATAGGAAAATAGAACAATGAGAGAAAGAATGCGTGCTTCAGAATCTATTTCTAAGGACGCGCTGTTGTTAAATAATGATAAAGAAACGTTCTTCGGTCCTTGAAAGCATGTTTCACAAATCACGTAAATTTCATTAGAAGCGTGCTTCAGAGGGTATTTAGTGCCTCAAAACGTGCATTAGATTTCATCGTGATTCTCGGGGTCAGGTACTTCTTTTTTCAACCTTTAAGAAAAATCCTAGTGAAGGCTCGTCCAGTTAGGCAAGCTTCCCTACTAACATGGAAAGAAAGTGCGCCTAGTTAGAGGAGCCTTCACTAACATTTTCAAAGTTTAGAAAAAATGTACCTAACCCCGAGAATCTTTCTGCACATTTGAAACACGTTTTAAAGATATTCGATGAAGACAGTAGTCTTGCGACACGTTTTCGACCACGGGAATGTTCTACTTTAAAATCTCACTCTTCCCCCGTGCTTATAAAAGGGTGCTCCCACTTCATACTCTATCATCCCTCAAACATCATCTCCTGGCCTCCATCCCTCTACTATACAATATTTCTCTTTCTCTATTTTCTTCCCAACTTCAGTGTTAAAAATTTCAGTCGCTAATAAAATTTCTCGTTTGAGGTATTCTTGAGTCATCGGTGATGCGATATCACTCTGAGATGCATACATTTCATATATCCTGTCGAGATGGGACCATTATCTTCGAAACCTATCATGTGGAAGTCGAGTTCCAGGGTGATTTTGCTTTGTACGATCACTGGTGGAAGTCTACATAGAGGTCTCAATCGACGGTCATTATGCAACCATGGAGTAGAGTATAACAGAGGAGGTAGTTGACGATCGTTACTCGACCATGAGCTCAAACTTTTCGAATACCCGAAAATGTTGCCTTATAAATACCATACAGAGGTTTAAGGGCATAATGATAGGGAAAAACTATGGGGCTTCTCGTATCTTTAACCTTCCTTTTGATTCAAAAGTCGGCACCATAGTGGATGTAAGAGGTCTCTCAAGCAGGGGGCAACTGTTACGATGTAGTAAAGTTGATGCTCCTTTCGAGGTTGTCGTGTTAACCTGAGTTTGACCTTTACTGTATTGGAACATCCGCTCTTTGCCTAAGAGCCCTCTTGTGTCCACTTTGGTATCAGCCTTCGAATAAGAATGAAAGGTTAAAAATACTGGCTGCCTAGAAATAGAGAAAAAAACTACATTGATTACATCAAAAATCCCTCTGTTTTTCCCTATGTTTATGGCATCAATCTTATGTATGGTATATAATGCATCATTTGTGGGTATCCAAAAAGCTTGAACTCGTGATCGCATAACGACCATTAACTGGCCCCCGATTATACTCAAACCCATGGTCGCATCATGGCCGCCGACTGGGACCTCCACCTAAGCTTTGACTCGTGGCCATATCAAGCACTGTCACCCCAAAAACTGACTTCTCTAAGATGAGTTTCTAAGGTAATAGTCCTATCCCGTCATGACATATGAAATGTATGTGTTCTGAGGCGCGTATCACATCCCCAACCCTTCAAATCTATCTATAAACCTTCGTAGTTTCACCCATAAACTCTAACCCTAAACCCTTAAAAACCCTAACCCTAACAAAGTTAATAAACCTAACAAACTTTAAAAACCCTAACCCTAAGAGAGAAAGCGAAAAAACACATCCAGCTAGGCCGTTTTCTGAACATGTGGTAGGAAAGCGTACTCAACTGGACGTGCTTTTTCACTCTCTTTTCAAAATCGACTTATTTCATTAAATAAAAAAATAGGCTAAAAGCCAAATAAAAAAACCCAGAATATATCATTAGAGGTGCCCATGGGTCCGGCCCAACAAAAAATTTTTGCCCGTTTGCTAGGCCCGAGCCTGACCGACCCGAAAAATGGGCCTAGAATTTTGCCCAAGAATGGCCCGAATAAAAATGTTAAAACCCGAGCCTAGCCCAACTCACCCGTATTAATTTTTTACATTATTTTTAAATATATATAATACATCAAAAATATTAAAATAAATGTTTCCCAACAAATTGAAAATAAATTAAAAAAATATGTAACACTAAGATAAATTCAATTTAACAAGCAAATGTGAAATATCTCTAAAATAGTAACAAAATCAACAATAAAATAATACAATATCCAAACACGAGCAATAAAATGGTAGCAACGTAATTATAAAATAGTGGCAAAATAGTGAAAAAAATAACAAGAAAACAAAAAAATTGACAAAAAAGAAAGTAAAAAAAAAACAGAATATCTATTTTTACATATTCGAGCTGCCAGATTTGGACCAAAGAAAATTTACCCGAGTCCTAATTCATTTTATAAATCAACCTCGTTTTTTTACCTAAACATTTTAGGAAGGCTATATTTTTACTCAATGGCTCCCACTCGGCCAGACCATTCACAGGTGTATGTATCATTAATTTAGCCCGAATAAAATCATACCATTTATAATATTGTAAATTTTACTAAAGTTGGTGTATAGATTTTATAAACGAAGTAGCAAACACTGAAACCACCCCTATTCGTTTTCGATCCTAATTTTCTTTATGTTTTTCCAATGGAATCTCTTTCGAGTTCCCTCTCCATCTCCATCTCTAATCTACGCGAGACCTACCCAATTATCAACAGCCACTTACCATCTTCTTCTTTTTGTCTGATCAAAGCGCCAAATCAACGAATTGGATCTCTCAAATTCAACTCTGAAACCTCTCAGTTTCGTAGGTTTTATCTCCAAGCTCTACCTCGAGAGGTTCCCGATGAAGGTGAAGACCAGCTGCAGCCTCTTACCCTTAATAATGGGTTTCGCTTAGTTTCTGAAGACAGTCAATCTGTTTATCAGGTATTGTACTGAATACTATTAAATAATTCATTTTCTCGCTTTTTTTCCCTTTGATTTCTCTGTTGTTTATGTATTGTTTGCTTTGTTTTCTCTACTTTTTTGGAACATCGAGATGAGAAGCCTCATTAACTTTATGATTTGTTTACAAAAGCAAATGCACTAGCTTTGAATGATTAGAAGTTAAAATTTCATCTTTTGTGGATAACATTTGGTTTTAGGATTTGATATTAAATTGAATTGTTTTAGATTTGAACCGTTTGATCACTCTCAGTGGAAAATGAATTACGTTCTTATGACCATTTGGTATTTTTTGTTTTAGCAACTCTTGAGAAAGAAAGCAAATGCAAAATAGCCAAAAGTAAAAATCAAATGTAACTATAAAGTAAAAATTCAAATGAAACTGTACCCAGTTTGATTTTTTTTTTCATGGAATTAAGTAATGGTTTTAAACTTTTACAAGGGTGTCGATGTTACTATATTTTAAAATCTTTGTAGCTCGACCTCTGTTGTGAGTGTCCAATATGTTTGATTTTGTTGAAGTTTTTCCATGTCACTGGAGGGTTTCGAATATGGGTGGGTACTTCAAGGAAAATAGTTGGAGCAACATAGCGATGTAGTTCTATCATGCTATTTGGAATCCTTTTCTTGTCTTGGTTGACGTAGATACTCGTTGGATACATCAAGTTGCTGCTTTGGTTCAGTATTAATGGCCTCTCTCATGTTCTGAAGGGTGATTCAAATCAGAGTAAAAGCAGCGAAAAAGATGTAGATAAGTTAATAAAGGTTGAACTCCATGGAAGTGGAGCAAGTGGGGGTAGCAGAGCTGGACTTTTCAGAACCCCAATTTCTGGTGGAGTGCACAGTGCAACTTCAGCACATGGATTACCTCGGCCGGCCTTAGCTGTCCGTAATCTGATGGAACAAGTAAAGGCTATTATTTGAGTTCTAAATACTATCATATTTTGAAAAGCGAAAGAGGGGAAAACTCATCTGTTTCCTTCCCTGTGTTTCCTTTCCAGTTTTATTTTATTTTAATTTAATTGTTCTGAATTTGTTGGCCTGTGTAATTCAAGGCCAGATTTGCTCATTTATGCACTGTAATGTCTCGTATGCACCACCGACGAGAAGGGTATCCTTTTGGCTCTCTGGTAGATTTTGCCCCTGATTCAATGGGCCGTAAGTAGTTGACTTTTGAAGTTCTGTTATTTGGTTACTTTTTGATTCTGCAAAAAAATTTGACACTTCGGTGAACAGTTTTTGTGGTTTCTTTTCTTAATATTTTGTTTGAAGTGTAAGAGCCTTTGTAACTATGTGTAAGTTGTTAGATTTGTTTAATATATCTCCCCTTTTTTCTTTTTAATTTGCAGATCCAATATTTTCATTTTCACCATTGGCCATCCACACACGGAATTTATTAGCAGACCCTAGGTGTACCCTTGTTGTGCAGGTTAATTCTTTTGTTCCTTTTGCCGTGATGGAATATCTTCCTTAGTTATTCTCCCTTTATGGAATCCATTGACAGTCTACAGATACCTGGATGGAGTGGCTTATCAAATGCAAGGGTAACAATATTTGGTGATGTCTATCCACTTCCCGAGCATGAACAGGTAGTCACCTAAATTCCTCTTCTTTCTTTTCACTGGTGGTGGGAGGAGATGGGGTTAGAGAAGTTTGGTAATAAAATATAGGGTTGGGATACTCACTATAAAAGATCGAGGTTTCTTCTTTTTCTTCATGGGGTCATGGCTGTGTAGCTTCACAAATGGCTTTAGAGAGCGGGGTTCTGTTGCCACGGAGTATCCTTGTTGATTCTTTTGGAAGATGTATGTTTTGAGGAACTTCCATTTCCTCACTGTTTTAGGAATGCATAATTTGGATGCGTTTTCTACTTCTTGTTCCCCTTCTCTTTGATCTCGTGTTTGGAGGTTATCCTTTATCTCTAGGCCCCATCAAATATCTGCCATGTTTTATATTACACTATGTTACACATATCTATACAATTTGTGCATAAAATATGCCTCAACAAGGGCCTGGTTATTTTGCTAGGAATGGGCTCATAAACAGTACATTGCAAAACATCAACAAGGGCCTTCACAACAGTGGGGAAATTTCTACTACTTCAGGATGCAGAATATAAGGTCAGCTTTGGTCTATGGTTTTTCCGTATTTCTTTTGCAGACTAATATTTCCTGTTTAGAGCGACTCTGGTTATCCAATATTCTGTTTACATATTCATTCAGGATAGTAAGATTCGCTACTTGGTACAAAATCAATATTGTCATATTTAACCCTTATCGGTACATCTAAACTTGCAAAATCTTTCTGGTTATCCAAATAGTGAAGCAAGATTTTAAAGCCCAGGCTAGTTAAAGAACCGTTAAGGTGACACTTGGTCATTTAAATACTTTTTTTATTTGTTTCCTTTCTTTCAAGTGTTTTCTTCTTTCATTTTCACCTTGTATATGTTATAGTCTCGAGTTACAAATCGAGTCACTGGAAAATTTGTAGGAAATTGTTTGACTTAAACAAGGTTTATCCCCTTATTTCTGTTTCTTCTGCACGAATGATCTATAATGAACAAGTGGAACTTGTTGAAGGGAATTCCAGACCTCAGACTTGTTAAGAGAGAGAGAGTCTTAAACCTCTTAATATTCAAATAAATTCTGACCTAATTTTATTTCTAGCAGTCAACCTCTTAAATAGAGGTTACATAGGTTTACTTGTTTGAATGAAAAACATATAAGCTAAGTAAATTAAAACATCGACTCTAAGTAAAGAAAGATTCCTAATATCTCTAAACTATTTTTAATTAAAAGATCTCATTAAGATATAAAACACTCATAAATAAAATCTCCTGATACTTCTCCTAATAAAATTATAAACTGATCTAATAATTAATTGATGTCTAATATTACTCCCCTCCTAGAAAAAGAGCTTGTCCGCAAGCTCGAAATTGAATAGCTCGTGCATTTTTTGGCACGTTATTGCATGCAAGGATATTTCAGTTTCTCTACACTCTTGATTTTGCGCAAGATCATCTGGATCAAGTCAACTTTTTAACAGAAGGATGGCTTGTCTTGCTGGTACTAGTGTCTTTTGCCAATGCCTAACTCCTACCCAAATTGACTTTTGACACTACGGGTGTTACGAGAGAATTTCCCCTCAAGTAAGAAACTGAAAAACAAGAAACTGAATTATTTCTTCATGAATGATCTGTAAGGAACAAGTGTCAAAAGTAAATATTTACTTCATTATTTCTTCATTATCTTCTTTCATTGTTTTGAATGAAGAAATAATGAAGTAATCATTTGATTTTGATCTGCCTGGATCCCCTGAATTGGTCTCTTGGTTATAGAATCTCAGGAAAACTGGAAGGTTAGAACAGCCTTCAAGAGTTCTTAATGAACAGAAAGGAGAGGGGAATAAAACCAAGGATTAAGAGTTGATAGATAAGAGAGTGATTGTATTCATTCACGTCCAATCCTAGTCCAGTTTGTTATATGGATGAGTTTCTGAATCGTTTTAGGAAGATCTGGAACAATAATAACAGAAAGTAACGCTTGTGGCATCATTTATGGGTTTGGTCCTGCTTGTCATTGTAGCCATCTAAATTTTCTTGTTTCTACGGATACCAATTAGTGTTTTGTTCAAGCTTTAGTTGTGTGCTATTTTTTACTATTCCCTTATTGGTAACTGAAATTGGTTTGACATGATGTAAAGAAAATCCTGTTCGGTTCTGTTTTATTGTTAGTTCAGTTGCTTTGTATGACTAATTCCGGACTCTTGATTTCTGAATAGCACATATAACCATGTAAAATAGTGCAATGGTTTCGGATTCAGAAGTCTGATTAGCAGTGGATAAAAAACTAACCAGTTAATAAATGATTCCCCCTCTTTCTTTTTTAGTTTTTCATTGATGCACAGTGTAGTGAACATTTTTATTCATCAAAATTCATTTCAGTGATATATATTTCATTGGAGGGTTTGGAACTGTTGCATGGATTGATGTTAAGGAATATGAAGCACTTAAACCTGATAAGATTGCTGTTGATGGAGGTGAACAAAATCTAAAGGTGAACTTTTTAAATTCTCAAAATCTCAGCTTTCCGCTTATGTTTTTTTTTTTTTTTGCATTGCGGCTGCCATCAAAAGAGGTATTTTTTCCTGTATTTGATTCTGTTTGAGGTGTTTTCTTTCTCCAACCGAGTATCAAAATCTACTAATGCTTTTTTCGTGCATGTGCTCCAATGCAGTTTGTCACTATGCCTTTTTTTTTTTTTGTCATTACAATATTTGGGAGGTGAAAGGGTGGTGATAGGAGAATGTTCTTAACACTGCTCCAAGCAAGTTTTGGCCACTATGCTTTTCTTTTTGCTAATTTGGGTTAATTTGCTAGGAACTCAATGCAACCTTTTCAAAGCCCCTCAAAGAGTTGCTATCAGCAGAGGCTGAGGTTGATGATGCGGCTCTTATATCAATTGACAGCAAGGGAATTGACATTAGGGTCCGTCAAGGTGCACAGGTATTTATTTCTACATTGTTCCAGCTCTTCATTTTTCTTGGAAGTATTTGTGTCTTGACACATGAGTATGCGGATGGGGATACGGCTTGATCCTCTGAATACTTGGAAAAACTTAAAAAAATCTGACCATACTTGTGTCAAAAAACTTACCCATATAACATAGATTTATTTCATATAATGGCAATGGACAATTTTCAAAGCTCGGGTTTCGGAGGAGGTTCAGGATTCATGTCAGTTTTATATTTAACCATGTTACATTCTTTTCAGTTCAACGTACAGAGGTTATCATTTGAAGAAGGGCAGGGTGTTGAGACATTGGAGGAAGCCAAAGTAGCTTTATGGAAAGTAATAAAGAAAGGCCAAGTGCAAAATCTAAAGAGATAGAAGAAGCTGCAACTTTCTGGCCTTCCGGGGAGCATAAAGGCAAGACGATGCGAATCTCAGCCATCACTGAATGTAATACTACTATAGAGAAACGTTATACAAGGTTTGTTTTCCTGCCGCAAGTAATTTCTTAACTAGTAATTTTCTGATTTCTAGTGTATCGAATATTTTCTTTTATATGTTTTTCTACAAGGATCGGTTTACTATTTAAAAATTTTAGAATTGAATTTAAATTAAAAGGTTCGTTTTATGGAAAAAAATTAAAATAAAATTGTAATATATAATAGGTTTAAATGTAAAATTGGTTTTTAAATTATATCAATTTTCTCACTTAGGTTAAGTGGCAAGTGTAATTCCGTTATCCAAATAATTCTGAACGTTTATTAAAGCATAAAAAGTAATGTCAAAAGTGGGATCTTATTTCATGACATGTTGATATTAAATTTCAAAAAAAGCATATAACTTTGAATCATATCACATCAGTGTTTTTTGGGAAATGTGGGTTGACTGACAACCTTTTTGAAGTCGTTAAAGCTGAAGAATAATTTTCATATTTACAATGGTCTTTTCAAGCTTCTTGTACTTGATAAAATATTTTTTTTTTAAATGTGAAAGAACAATTAATGCCTTTTCACTATCTTAATTTCTTACTAAATTAAATATATTTTTCTATTAATTATTGCATTGGATCAATGTTTATTTGTTGCAAAATCAAAGAAAACTGCACTGATTGATACTTTCCCGCCGTTGACCCCCGCCGCCAAAAATTGCCCCGCGAATTTGTACAGAGGAAAAAATTGTTCTGCCAATTTGCAAAAAGAAAATTCCCGCTAAATTAAATGATTTTAATTTATTATCCTTTTTTAATTAAAAATAAATTATTAATTACTTATATTTATATACTAATGAGCAATGACATTAAACTTTCAATTTAGACTCGAATTTAAATTTTTTTGATAAATTTAAACTTGATTTAACTCAATTTTATCATGAAAAGTCAACAACTTTAATCAATCCAACGAACCTAAAATGATTGAAATAGCTAACTCGAATGGACTCAATTTTAAATGAGATATATTTTTTAAATAATATTAACAATATTTTTATCCTAAACTATCAAATAATAGAATTTGTAAAATGTAATTATGTCTATTAACATAAGATATGTAATATTAGCTTATATCATATGATCTTAATAGCAAAATCCAAATATAATAAATACTTAATCAAAAATTATATTTGTCTATTTATTCTTAAGTAAGATTAATATGTGAAGAGAAATTATTAAAATACAAACTAAAATTTCAAAAGATCTATATATTTCAAAATCTCAAAAACATTTGGTTTTGATTTTATTTTACTTTAAATATTTTATTTTATTTTGATTCTAATTTACTAAAGAAATCCTAAAAATATCTTTGATAAAGTTTATCAATACTCTTAAATTGTTCAAATATTTAAAATAAATATTGGTAGTCCAAAGTTTTGATATATTTCACTACATAACATTGGATTTTCAACATGTATACTCAATATTGTGTTTACATGGACCGATTCAATTGGATCAATGATTGTACGATTAATAATACAATTTATTAAATTGGATCAATGGTTGTAACTGTTGGAAAATATCTAGTTCAAAAATAGTTTTCTTACACAGCAAAAAATAAAATTTTGAAAATCGAGTTGGTTTGTGATATTTATAGCAATAAACTTTTTCCCGAAATAGTATATGTGCCTTGAGCGAAATGGATCCCAAATGTTCTTAACTTTCAATCGAATGACCTTTTGCGCTATTCTCGTACCACAAACTGTCTTGAGTGTGGGCTTGAACAATTTCGAATCAAATACAAAACCAGAAATTTTTTTTTTTACTTTCAGTTGGAAAGTAAATCTCTCTATTATAAAAACCAGTAGAGTTTTATTCCCAAAAAATAGAATTTATACTTAGAAATAAATTCTAACCATTTTCAGGCAGAATAACAATATAGAAAACTTCTGTATATTTTCTCTTGTATTTAGCACTACTAGTGCCATCTATTTATAAAGAGAGGTAGTGAAACCGTAGTTAAATTATTAGAATACAAATAATATTTTATTTAATAGAAAACAATCCCCTAGTTGAATTACAAGAGAGATTCGCCCCTCATACTTGTCATGAGAGGATTTTGGGCCTCTCCTATATCAGGTCCAATTATTATTCACTTGTATTTTTTTCGAATAGATTGGTTTATGGATTTAATTACTTGTGATGTTCATAGTGTGGCATACATTAATCTTGAGTGGATGATAGACTATGTATGGATTTAATTACTTGTGATGTTCATAGTGTGACATACATTAATCTTGAGTGGATGATGGACTATGTATTCGTCACTCGTATACTTTGATGTAAGTAAAAGCTTGAGTTCAAATTGATAAGGAACCGAAAGCTGATACGTTGGGTATACAACTTCTGCAGTATGCAGCAAATTTACAATAGTAAAATTCATAACCCAAGACATGGGTAAATGATATCCTCTCAATGGAATTACATGATAGATGAACATTAAACATGGCCACGAGTCATTCGTCTTTGTGATGAATGACTTAATTACTATTTGATAGTAGTTGACTTTTCATAATGGAAGATGTAATGGTTACCATGATATAAAATAGGATAATATTGGGAGAACGAATTTATCCCAAAGAGATTAAGAATATCTTATGAGGGTAACACACTTATGACAAGGTCACAAACATTGATCGAGTAGCTTTTGTAATGGTATGTCATTAGGGAGAGCTCAGTCACAATACTATAGTTGGATGACTTCGTGATTAAATGAATTTATAATTGATAGGTGAAAAGCTGAAACTTAATTATAAATCATTTGAGCCATAAATACATATGTCCAATCGGTCCTTCCGCTAGCTCGTTGAAATCAAAAATAAATTACATGTTGAATTAAATGAACAGAAATGGATAGAAATGATAAAGTTAGATATATGAGTTGCATTAAAAAATGAACGTGATCTCTCACTAAGTATGTAAATGATCTGAGAATTAAGCTAAGTTTGTTGAATTATTATTTGATTTAATAATTGAAGTTACAAAAGGAAATTAAATTAAATGATTATAGTAAATCCGTTGAATGTAGAAATTAAATAGATTTTTCATAGATTTTCTATGGTAAAGTTGTCATGATTTTAACAGAATCGAAATCGGGTTGAGAAAGTTATTTAATTGGAAAATTAATTAATTTATAATGTCTATTTTTAGAAATAGAAAAACATGTACTGGATTGGATTAAATTATAAAGTGCTGGGTTAAAAGGCCAAGAAGCACATATAATTGGACCCAATATAGGAGAGGTCCGAATTCCCATTGTAATACATATGAGGGGAGGCACACCCAATGAATGTAAACAAGTCTGTAGACTTCATAAATGAATTGGTTAGTAAGTATAAGGTAAGTAATGGAATAGGTCATGACAAGTTGATTAAATTAATACCTTTGTTATATTTGAAATTGAAAGGTGACTAGCAAAAGTACAGCTTTGATGATTTCATGAATTTTGAGTGAAAATGGTGAATTTAATGGAAAAGAACTAAACTGCATAAAGTGCAAACTTTATTTCTTCTCCCTTTCATGGGCATTGGGAGCTTTATGAAAGTATGCAAATTTTTTTTCATAATTCCTTTATAAATACCATATATATTAATTAAAATAATAAAATATCTTAATACAATTCTATTTAAAAAATAATAAAATAATAAAATGTCACCAATATCATAATTATAATCCAAGGGTCCATATCCCTTTCCTTAATCTCCAAGTAAATCCAATGACCATGATTCATTCATACACTCAAGGGCATTTTAGTAAAAATTTCAAAACTATCTTGCAAAATGACTATTTTGCTCTTGACACTTTTTAATATTTACAATTTCATCATGCACACCTTTGGCAAAATTACAACTTTAGTCCTTGAACTTTTCCACTTTGAATCCTTAACTTTTAAGTATTTACAATTTGGCTTCATTACTTTTCACTTCTTTACAATTTAGTCATTACTTCAAATCATTATCTCACAACATATTACTTGTTTTAACTTCCTTCAATATCCAATACTCTTTTCTACTAACACTGATAATTCACATTTTGTTTACTCTAAGAAATCTCAACACATACACTCTCAAGTTTACACTTCTTTCAATCAAAGGGACTTTAAGGATGTTACAAAAGGGGTTTGACAAACCTTAGCACAAATCATGATACCATGAATGATTGTACTCGCTGATGTCATCATTGGATCTGCCGTAAATGACACCAACGGAGTTGCTCTTAGGAAAACGAGAATTGCCCAAAAACAAGGCCAAGTGGCTTCAACCAGGGAAGGAAAAAGAATCAATTAGAGGGAAGGATGGAGATAGAATGTCGACGATAGGCGGCCTACCTCCAAGGATGGTCAAAACAAAAAAAGATGGAGAGATTTGCTAGGTTTTGATAAATGAGAGAGTTTGAAAGATCCTAAAGTGCAGAAATTAACAATATATTTATTTTATTTATTCTTTTAATGATTTTAACCTTCAAAATAAAAAGGAAAAATTTTAGCAAGTCCCTAAAGTTTGGACTCTTTAGTTTGTTCTCTATGGCCCACATGCCACATGTCCTCTTATGTTAGAAATTAACACCGTTAGACCAGAGTACCACAATAATGGATGGTAGAAAAGTACAAGTATCAAATTGAACAAATTAAAAGCGCATGTACCACATTGACAATTTTACTAAAGTATAGGGGTAAATCTTGTCATCACCCAAAAAATAATAAAAATTGTCCAATTTTGATAAAAAATATTTGTAAAAGGTAGATAGATTAAAATCACATAAATATATAAATCAAGAAATTGTTTAGAATTTAACCATCATCATTTTATATTCTACCTAGGTAATTCAACATTTTATATTCTACTTAAATACTTAAAGACTTAACGTGTAAAAGCCTTTAATTAAAAAAACAATTAATCCCTCTTTTTTTTGGACTCAATTGAACACTTGAACTTTCAAAATGCATAAAAAAGGACTTCAAACTTATTCAAAAAAAAGCAATTAAACCCTTCCCTTTTTTGTCACTCAATTGGGTACTTGAACTTTCAAAATGCATCAAAAAGTCCCTCAAAAATTTTCAAAAAAGCAATTAAGCCCCTGCTCTTATTAAAAATTAGAAAAAATAAAAAATAAATTTTTTAGAAAAATTATTAAATTATAATAAAAATATAAAATTTAAAAATTTAAAAATTTATTAAAAATTATATTTTTTATAAAAATTGTAAAAAAAAACGTAACATTTTATAAAAAATCATAAAAAAATTAACGACCCCTAGTTTTTTTCAATTAAAGTCATCACATGTCGCAACACAGCGTGACATGCGGTGGAAAATAATAAAAAATAAAAATCAATAAAAGTTATAGAAAAATTATAAAATATTTTTTTTGGTATGATAATTTTTAGAATTTTTTTTACAAAATTTATATTTATTTAAATTTTGTATAATTTTATTACTAATTTATAAAATTTTATAATTTTTACAATTTTTATATATTCTAATTTTAATATTTTAATTTTTTATTAAAATTTAAAAATATTTACAGATTTTAATTTTTATAATTTTATTTTCTAATTTTTAATAAAAGGAGGGATTAATTGTATTTTTTTTTAAGTTTGAGAGTCTTTTGATGCATTTTGAAAGTTCAAGTACCCAAGTGAGTGCAAAAATAATTTTGAAAAGATTTGAGGGTCTATTTAATATATTTTGAAAGTTTAAGGGCCCAAATAAGTGAAAAAGAAAAAGCAAAAATTTAATTTATTTTTTTGAAAAAGTTTGAGAATTTTTTTATCCTTGAGCCATAATTAAACATTTGTAATACACTGTAACCGTAAATTTGAATGGGCTTAATCGATCCAGTTTGAAGGGCTCGCTCGGGTGACCGGCCCATGTATGTACACAAAGCCGAATAAAAAAAGAGTTTAAAAATACAAAAAATCCTTTACTTCTCCTGTCGGCGTCGGGATGGCCTTGAGAGATTGGGATCTGTGGGGGCCTTTCTTCTTCATTGTTTTCTTGGGTCTCACGCTCTCCTGGTCCGCCTCCGTTAAGAAGGTTTGTTTTCGCACTGGATTTCCATTTCCATTTTCTCTTTTTACATTATACATATTTACATTTTCTTATTCTTGTGTGTTTAATGAATTGATTTGATACGCATATATTTTATTTCTTATGAAATTTTGATTGTTAGCTGTCAAAATCTGATAAGGTTGTTGTCGATCCTTGGCTTAAATGAACCGAAATTTGGGGTTGTTAGAATAATAATTCTTCCTAAAAGGCAACTCTGAATTCTAAAATAATTGTTCTACCGGAAAGTAATATTTGCATCGATATTAAAGATTTCTAATTATTTCAAAATGTCATTTTATTTTTTATCAAGATTCTCTTTTTGCTTTTTGCTATTGGAAGCGAAAACTAATTGGTTCAAGTAACAAACTTCACAACACCATTAATTCAGTCTAATTTAAAATGTGCTATGCATTGCTGATTTGAATTGTAAATATTAAGGTTCACTACTAAAATTGCCCGTTATATGTGGTAATTAGATAGTCTTGTTTTTTTAAAAGAAAGCCTGTTGCATAGATCGGGATTGTAGTTCTTGGTTCTGGTGCTAATAAATTTATCCCTTTGGTGGATGGGTTGAAGCATCTGTTTTCTGATGGATGATTTGGATTTATGTGTTTGTTTTCATTTGTAGCACTTAAGTAACACATTGTTATTCGTGTAAGAATTAGATAATGAAGGATTCTTCTTTAAGTAAATAAGTCCTGTCTGTACCTTTTTTAATTTTCAGATTTATTCACATAGATGTTTCCTTTTCATTTTTGTCTCCATCATTTGATAGTTTTAAACACAGCACAATGGCACAATATGGTCTCTGTAGCAGACTACACATCATGAGAGAAAGGCTTAGTTTGTAATTTGTAATTTCTGATGTATTTGATAGTTTTGCTGGGGTTCTCATTGTGTAAGTGCAAAACATCTTGTGACACCTGTCAATGAGCTGCTTTTTGAAGATTATCTGTTGACAACCCTGGCCATGAACTCAAGTTGCAATTTATTAAGATTTGGATGTATAGTCTATGGATCATGTACTCACCGGTCATGACTTATAGTTAGATAATTAGGTTTCTTTGTCCTTTGGAGTTTAGACTTTTGGAAGGTTTTAAGCATAAATGAAATTCTCATTCATTTTGTCACCTTTTTAACTTGCTTACCTTTCAGCAGCCTAACCATACGTTGCTTGAGTATTTGACCTCTCATCCATTTAGAGATGGAGATGATCCAACCACATTCACTGATAAAACTTGAGGTCAATTTAGGACAGATTGGAGATAGCCTAAGTTGCTGGGTTGCCTATTTGCACGAAATTCCTTCAAGACATTTTGATGCATGATGGTGCTGCTTTGCATTTTGAAGAGGTATCAGCTCACTGTATTTTGTGATTACTTTTTGATCTTGCTTCTCCTTGTGTCATAAATGTAATTTCTCTTCCTGCAATCTTGCTTCATTTTTGTACTTTTCTTTTATCTGACAGACTTTCTTGCAAGTTATATATGTTTGCCATAGTTTCACTGTAGAAGAGGCGTTTCTTGCTTTTGTATCTGGACTTTTCATCCATTCTTTATTTCCTGATATATATATATGTGTGTGTGTGTGTGTATCTCCTATTTTCTGTTTAGAATAATATTATCAAGGTTTTTTTATTGAGTTATTACTAAATTTCTCCTCTTAAATGTTCCAGTCTGAGGTATTTGCTGTTGCATTTGCACTGCTCGCAGCTGGTGCAGTAATCTTGACATTGAATGTACTACTACTGGTAATTGCTTCTCTTCTTTACAGAGTAAAATTTTGACTGTGAGCAAGTTTTTGAAATCTAGTTAAATGTTATATCTGGTCTGGGAATTCCCTTTTTACGAATAATAGTTAGATACCTTTTTTAAAAAAAAGAAAATTAGTATAAAAAGCTTTGCATAGGTAGTTGGGTATGCCTTCTGCTGAGGACTTTTCCTTTACATTGTTTCAGGGTGGGCATATCGTTTTTTTCCAGAGTTTGAGTCTTCTAGGTTATTGTTTGTTCCCTCTGGACGTAGGAGCCCTAATCTGTATGATGGAGAACAATGTCATACTCAAAATGATTGTGGTCTGTGTAACATTGGCTTGGAGTTCATGGGCTGCCTATCCTTTCATGAGTTCAGCTGTCAACTTGAGTAGGAAAGCACTTGCACTCTACCCTGTTTTTCTTATGTACGTGTCTGTTGGTTTTCTTACCATTGCCATTGATTGAAGTTTCTTCCCTTCAGGGGTTTCAAAAGAGTTACCAAACCTTACATAGGAATGTCTAGTTACTGTATTTTTTTGACCTGACACGATTTTATTGAACACCATTCGGGGTCTATGATATAATAGCTGCATCAGATCCTTTTTATTCTACTACTGTCTACTTTTGGTAGGGATGATTTATGGGCCCAAGCTGTAACAGGGTGTATTAGGGATTGATCTATGATATAATAGCTGCATCAGATCCTTTTTATTCTACTACTGTCTACTTTTGGTAGGGATGATTTATGGGCCCAAGCTGTAACAGGGTGTATTAGGGATTGAGCTTTATTTCTTTCTCATCTCTTTCAAGTTTTATTTGGGGAAGAGGATTTGAACCCTTTTCTTCTCTTCTATTTTATGTACTAAATTGTTTACAAATAAGAATTCTAATCCATCGGCTTTCATCCTAGAACTTAATTTCTATCGAAATAGGAAAACAATGCATCATCATGGTCTTTGGAAGGTATTTTCTCTTGGTTAGTTAGCAGATGTTAATTTAACTATTTCTTTTTTCCTTTGATTAATAAAGAAAAGAATGCACCAACCATTAGCATATTTTGATTCTTTTAAGGTATTTTTCTCTTGGCTTTGAAGGTTATTTTTGTTCTATCTGAATTGAGAAAAATGTAGAGTAGAAATGGGAAAGGGAAAAGGGTACTAGTAAATGTGGTTCATTTGATGCTACTCCAAATGCCGTTGAAACTGTCTCAAGATCGATGATTTGAATTGATCAAGGAAAGCCGAAGTTTTGAAATCACAGTAAACAATCAAAGTTGAAAGGAGACACAAACTGATTTAAAATTAAATTGATATAATTGTAAAGTAGTTCGAGAGATCAATCCTTTGGAAATTTTTATTAATCGAGAAGACTCCCGAGTTTTGATAAGATTTGTAAATGTCAAAATTTTAAGGTAATGGCTCAAAATGTCAAAACTTTAATCTCCCCAAATTAGAGAGAAAGCTAGTGAAAGGAAAGTAAATAGATTTTTAAGATATACAATATCTTTTTTACACCATATTTTGATTAAAAGTAGCGTGGGAAAGGAAAAGAAGGTAAAATAGTGGAAAGTTAAAGAAAGTAAATGATTATTGTAATAGGCCAATTTGTGCCTGGCTAAAAAACCAACAGCCCATTACAAAGCCCAACCCACTAGCCCAAAATATTGAACAGAAACAGAATAAAAAAAACCATAGCAGCAAACTGGCGCCTCCAGCTTCCCACGAGCGTCGCCCCTGCTGCATGAACGTTGCAGCACGTTGCCCTCGCACAACCCACATTCTCCAACGCCCACACCTGCAATAAACCACGAACGACACTAGTAAGACCGGATAGATAGCAAACAAAAAGAAATATAGAAAAATTGTAAAAATTTAGTTTTTTTTGGGGGGGGGGGGCTGTAGAGATTCGGCTATAAAGGAGCGAATCGATTCTTGTAAAAAGGGGGACGAATGATTTTTTTTAAAAAAAAAATACTGAAATAAAAAAAAAGGTACCAAAAAACAATTTGGAAGGTGATTATTTTGTTTTATTTTTATTTTTTTTATTTTTCTTCCTGTTTCTTTTTACTATTTTTATGTTCTTCATTGTTTCTTAAAACAAATAAGCGAAAAGAAAAGGAGAAAACTTACCTGAATTGGACTAGGCGGCGGAGCTTTGACGGCGGCGGTGTGGGGGTGCTAGGGTCGAAACCCTAGCAGAGAACCCCTCTTTTTTTTCCCTCTGTTTATTTTTTTTTAAAAAGAAGGAAATGAAACAGAAACATTTTTTGAATTTTGATTTTAATATTAAAGCAAAACGGCGCCGTTTGGAAAGGGAGGATTCGCGCATCGACCAGGACCGGTCCCAAGATCCGCACGTTTCCTAATGGAGGGGCTAATTTCACTTTTAGCCCTTCTGATTTTCTATCACTTTGTAATCAAGTTTTTTTTTATTTTTTAATTTTGACCAAAAATTTCGCTTTGATTTCATTTAAGTCTTGCGCAAAATGCTGCGTTTTGAAGGGCAGGAATATTTTTCTTTTTGGTACCTTTTTATTATCTGCGCATTCATTTTGGTCCTATTTCTGTTTTTTTATTTAATTGCGGACTTGCCCCAAATTACTGTTTTAAGTTTTAAATTAGTCCTTCTATCATTTTTACACTTTTATTATTATTATTATTTATTATTATTATTATTATTATTATTATTATTATACTTACGCATATGTATTTTATAATATATATGTATATATTTTAAATGTTTTTAAATACATATACATATTTTATTATTATCATATTATTATTTTATTTTCATAGTTTATATATATATATATGTATATACATTTATATTTTATAATATTTATACATTTTCCATATTATATAATCTATATATATGTTTATACATTTTTATAATATGTATATATATACATATAAATCTTTTATTATTATTATATTATTATTTTATTTTCATAGTTTTATATATTTATATATGTATATACATTTATATTTTATAATATCTATACATTTTCATATTTTATAATCTATATATATGTTTATACATTCTTTATAATATGTATATATATATTCTTACACTATTCAAAACTATTATAAATATATTTTCCACATTTTTTATATATACGTATATATCCATATTTTCATAATTTACTAATATATTATACTTATATATATATATATATTTGTAAATGCATGCATATATTTTATTATTGTTTTATTTTCATGACTTTTGTATTCATATATATATGCATCAACATTTTATAATATGTACGCATCTTTTATATTTCATATCCATTCACATATTTACAAAATTCACTTATATATCATACTTATATATATATATACATATTTTGTAAATACATATACATGTATAATTTAAATTAAAGTATTTTTTCATATTGTACATTAACTTTTTAACATACCTTTTAAAAATATATACTTTGGTTTCGTCAAAGTATTAAAATCATCGTATTTTATAAATTTCCAAAATATTTGGCATTCATGATTCTCGAGAAAAATTGTGTTCTAACTCTGGATTTCGATTGTTTTTCGATGAATTTAGAGAGCCAAGTATTTAATTTTCAATAAAATCACATAGATTTCAAAATAAAAGCTTATTCTCGAGAATCCAAAAATGTCGGGTCCTAACTTACTGGACATGATGTTTTGTCATCTCGAAATAAGAATTTCTAAAAAATAATGCAATATTCGATATTCGGGAATTTCGAGGAAATTGAGACCTAACGTATTGGGTTCTGATTTTCTTTATTAATCCTAAATAACCGAGAATATTCTTTATTCAAAATGCATAAGTATAAAAATCATTTTCGGGAATTCAACCTGTTGTGTCCTAATGTATTGGGCACGACATATTGCTTTCTTGAGATGAAGGTTTTTTTATATATATAAAATAAAAGCAATATTCAAAAGTTTAGGGATTTTGAGAAATTGTACTCTAACGTATTGAGTTTCAATTTCTTCGTTGACTTAAATAATTGAATATTCTTTTAAATTTTATCATTTGGGTTTTTTTAAAATCCTTTCAAGCTTTCGACATCAAGACATTAAATAATCAATTTGGTACCGATTTTGGGCGTTACGAGGGTGCTAACCCTTCCTTGTGCGTAACTGACTCCCGAACCTATTTTCTCAAATTTCGTAGACCAAAATTATTTTTAAGTTGAGCCGGTCACACCTCAATTAAGGATCGGTGGTGAATCCAATTTTTGTTTTTTTAAGTCGACAACTAATTTTTGTTTTCAAAAAAATGGTTTCGACAGTTTGGCGACTCCTCTAGGGACTTGTTGGAGAGTCGAGACATAAATGATTAATTTTTGTCTTGTGGTCGAAAAATCAAATTTTGTTTTAAAATAATGATTTCCCTTCGCATTCATTGGTTTTCATTATGATATGTTTGCATGATTAGTCCGAGTCGGTTAATTTTTATCTGCATTTTGCATTGTATTGGTTGGTAAGTTTTACCCTTTTAAGTGGGAGTGAGAAGCTAGTCCTTCGTGAGGTTTTCACCTCCGTGCAAGATAGTGGATCGCTTTCGGGATACATATGTACCTATGTCTTCGTGAGATTTTCATCTCCGTGTAGCCATAGGAAAATGCATCCCCCTGAACTGAACTCGGTCTGTACGAGCCTATAATGAGTGAGGATTGAGGAATCTACTGGTTCGGGTACCTTTGCTCTAGAAGCCAAACTTCATATAGTGAACCTTAGGAACTCACCCTAAGTAGAATCACTCTTAACCTTAGTAGATACCTAATTAGGAGTTTTTATTATTTCTTTATTGTATTGGATTTAATGTTTATACCTGATACTAACTTGTTGTGTTTTGTTTTGACTGCATGACATTTTGACTGCATGGCATTTCATTATAGAAAAGAGGTGTTGATTCACATTCGATTACTAACTTAGAAAGCTTGTCATGGAATACAGATTTCTTGATAAAATGGAAAATAATACGGCTGCTTGAATATATTCCGAGAAACACAAGAAGGGCGATGGAAGAGTTCGTAACTTTACTTCGTGGCCCGAGGATTTAAGATGATTGTCTAAGAGCTTTCAACATTCCAACTTCCTTAAAGAAGCTAATGAGCATTGTGAGGATAGGCAGGCAATGGATTGCAACCGGAGTCAAGCAAAAGGACTAGTAGTGATATCCATTCGCGAGGTTTATCTTAGCATCCGGATAAAGAAGGAGAAGATGTCTTTGCCTAGAGTATGAGGGCAAAGCCGTATAAATATATCTGCCTTATGTAAAGAAATTTGTCTTCTAGTAAAGTTTTCTAAATAGAATTGAATCAGAATCAACGTCTCTTTATGCATTCATTTCATGCATTCGCATTACATGACATTGTATGCATTAAAGTCCACTAAAAGAGCCTAATCGACTAAAATCATTCTTCAGTTTACCTGGAAACCAACCAATCAACCAAACACCCTTATGGTACACGAGCAAAGTTAAGAGGTATGGACCAAAGATTGGAAAGGCTCGAACAGTTCCAAAAACAAATGCAGGATCAACTTCAGCAGCAAATGAAAGAGCAGCTTAAGAAGATTTAGCAGAATATGATGGATAAAATGATAGAATCTCAAGAGAACATGATGACCCAGTTAACTCAACTGTTGACCGGTGGAAAAGAAAAGGGAAAGGCCCTATGGCTAATGTTGAAGGGGGAGGCGATGATGAACCTCTTTATCCTCCAGACTTTACTCCTCCATGTGTGCAAGCCCAAGCTGAAGTATACCCATGCAAATCTTCTGTCACCATTAGGCCTCAGCAGTTTCAGGCTGATGTTTCAAGGTTAATGAATTACCAAGCTGGATCAGGCTCTAGCCCTGAGAATAATCCTGTCAATCCTATTATCCCCGATTTCGATGAGGTGGTTGAAAAAGAAAAAGTGAAAGAAGAATTGCCAAAGTAATTAGAGGAAAGGTGGAGCTGGATTGAAGAGAAATTCAAGGTTATGGAAAGCACTGAGAGCTATCGCGGTGTTGATGCTAAGGATCTGAGTTTGGTTCTAGATTTGGTACTCTCTCACAAGTTCAAAATGCCAGAATTCGAGAAGTATAATTGAACCAGTTGCCTTGAAGCCCACATCACCATGTTTTGTAGGCGAATGACTGAGTATGTCAATAATGATCAACTATTAATACATTGCTTCCAAGATAGCCTCGCAGGGGCAGCATCTAAATGGTACAATCAATTGAGCCGTACCATGATTAGTTCCTGGAAAGATTTGGCTAATGCTTTTATGAAGCAATACAATCATGTAGCAGAAATGGTTCCTGATAGAATCACCTTGCAAAACATGGAAAAGAAGTTGAATGAAGGTTTTAAGCAGCATGCACAGAGGTGGAGGGAGGTCGCCGTCCAAGTTCAGCCACCGCTCTTGGAAAGAGAAATGGCAATGCTCTTTATAAATACGTTGAAAGCCCCGTTCATCACACATATGTTAGGAAGTGCCACAGAAAGCTTTTCTGACATAGTCATGAATGGTGAAATGATTGAAAGCGCCATAAGGAGCGGAAAGATCGATGCTGGAGGAAATAACAGAAGGCAAGGCTCAAAAGAAAAAGCAAATGAGGTGAACAGCCTGAATATGTATAGCAAATCGATTATGGTGAATGAACCAAGAAAGGTGGTTGCTAATCAGCAGGGTTCATCAAGACAAGAATCAGGTGTGAAGCAAGGCACTGAAAAACTCCAGTTCACGCCAATTCCAATGTCGTATAAGGAGCTGTATCAAAGCTTATTCGATGCGCATGTTGTTTCTCCTTTTCATGTGAAGCCTCCACAGCCTCCATACCCCAAATGGTACGATGCAAGTGCACAATGCGATTATCATGCGGGAATGACGGGGCATTCAATAGAGAATTGCACTACTTTCAAAAAGCTAGTTGAAATACTCATCAACATGGGTGTTGTCAAGTTTGATGACTCATCTAGTGCAGGAAATCCATTACCCAATCATGATTGATAATGGAGTGAATGCAATATATGAAGAAGTGGTGGGAAATTTTTCACATCAATGCCATATATGGAGACACAATTTAAAAGGGACCTTATTAGATATCCGCCTTTATAATCCAGGGAGTGTTTTAAGCAATCGAACTGCAGAAGAAATATTTGTAGTATTTAGGGCTTATTTAGAGCAATGTTCAAAACACACTTGTTGCTTTTAGCCCAGAGGCAATAAGAATTCTTTTGTGAAATAGGCTCATGTTTGAATGTCGTTATTTTAATGAAATGCATCCTTGCGATAATTTTTGAATCAATATTCTTTCGGCCTATTTGAATAGTCATTCTTTCATTATTTTGGATTTTCTTCCACATAGTTCATTCATTCATAATCATATTGTACAAATAGTTATTCATAAATTTATACATTCTTTTGTATATTCTTTGGTATTTATTATGGGTCCCCAGATATCAATGACATGAGTGATGCTGCTATAGACTTAGAATTTCCTTTTGAGCGAGACATGTGCTTAGAGGGATTCCATAACTTTGAAAATGACATAGATTGTAGCTTATCTCCTGACTTGTTGAGGATGGTAAAGCAAGAAGAGGAACAAATTTACCTCATGAGGAGACAATGGAGATTGTGACCTTGAGGGAACAGGCATAATCGAAGAAACAAAGCAAGACATTGTTGAGTTACTTCAAGAATTCAAGACGTCTTCGCATGGTCATACCCGAATGTACCGGGTTTAAGCACTGTCATTGCAATCTGAACAAACAACACGATATCAAAAATTTGTAGTATGTTCAAGATTAATATCATGAATGATGCAGTAAAAACTCTACCGGGGCAATGTCTCTCTCTTTAGTTTATCATGGTTTTTTCCATTGAAGTTGAAATTCTTTCTCTCCGGGTATTGGCTGAGCAAGTTGGATGAAACAGAATGGATCCAATCGCGATGTGATCAGTTGAACTTGATAGAAAGAAAAAGACTAGAAACTATTCATCGTGGTCAGATGTACCAGAAATGAATGATGCGAGCCTATAACAAAAGGTTTGTCCCAGAGAATTCCACGATGGTGACCTAATGCTAAAGAAGATCTTCCCTCTACAAAAAAAATATAAAATATATTAGAGGGAAACGGATGCCAAATTGGGAAGAACCTTATGTTGTAGAGAAGGCCTTTTCCAAAGGAGCTTTGATTTTGAGTGGGGTGGATGACAAAACCTGCCAAATCCTATAAACTCAGACTCAGTCAAGAAATACTTTGCTTAAAGAAGGAGAAAGGACCAAGGTAAAAACCAGCAAAGGGCATTTTGAGTCTTCAAAAATGTTGAAAATGAAAAATGAAAAGGTAAAAATGGAGAGGCTAAGGCGAAAACCTGCAAAGGGTGCCTTAGACCAAAGAGGACTTGAGTTGAAAACTGGAAAAAGGGCAGCTCAAATTTTGACTAGAATAGGCCATGAGGTGATCAGAGTCATTCAAATGTTGATCAAAATGAGGCATGCGGTGATCTTGCTATGCCTAAATCAGCAGGAAAGGGTACGCGACATCTTGGAGCATCGACAGAGTATTGTAGATCTCTTAAGCATATGTCAAACTCAGAATGGTCTTCAGAAAGTTTGTACAGAGAAGTTCAAACTGCGATATCTGGGGCACCTAGTCTTCATACTATTTATATTGAATTGCTTATTCTTGGAATACTTCATTCTTTTTCAAGATATGAGTCAATTCCTCTTTTATTCTCAATATTCTTGATAATATATTCATTTCAAGCTATGCTCTCAAATCAATTCTATTTTATTCATTGTTTTGTTCTTTTGGCAAGCGTGTTGCATTAGAATAATGATTAAAGGACTAATAAAACTTTCACAAGGTAAGTTTTGCATATTACTCTAGAAGTTTCTAAATAATACGGTAACCTGAAACAAGACTATTGTTTAGAATGCACCAGGTTTAAAAGTTGAAATATCTAAGAAGGAAAAGTCTAAGTTAAGACTATCCCTTCATATTTTGTTGTCAAAAACATTGACTGAACAAAATGACGAGATGTCGTGTTGGTGATAAGGCTTCGATAAAAGGCAAGCGATGTTCATCAAGTAATAAGAAGAGGTTTCCTTGGAGAAGAAAATTCTTCATTTGTGCATAAGCATTTGGTATGACACCCTGGAAATGGGGTTAAAGACCAAAGAGCTTCACATTCTTTATCCTTGAATTATGATAAGAGAGGATTGAGAAAGAGCCAGATTTTTCTACCCTTGGGTCACAGCTGGAGAAAGATGATACAAATTTTGCGTCCCAGTGGATTGAACTTTGAAGTTTACAGTAGGGGCAATCTGATCAAGTGTTTCTTTGGAGATGCTAGTCGAGGAAGAGGACATTGTAGTAAAGCCTTAATAAACTTTGAGTAATGACAACTTAAGTGATAAAGAGGGATCATTCTCGAAAAAATGACATTATGCATTCATTCAAAATGTCATTCATACACATCTAGTTAGGAGCATTTGATTCATTTTGATCAGGACATCCTAATCATTAGGCATAATTAGGTTCATAAATTGAATTATACAGGTCATGTTCCCTAGAGAACAAACTGGTTAAATCAATCCTATCTCCCTGAAGTTGCAGTGGAGCGGATTAAAATCAGATCTTATCTCTCTGAAGTTGCAAAAGAGCAGATCGCATCCAGTCTTATCTCCCTGAAGTTACAGTGAGCAGACAGAAGAAATCAATCCTATCTCCCTGAAGTTGTAGTGGAGTGGATTAAAATTAGATCTTATCTCTCTGAAGTTGCAGTAGAGCAGATTGCATCCAGTCTTATTTCCCTGAAGTTGCAGTGGAGAAGACAGAAGAAATCAATCCTATCTCCCTGAAGTTGCAGTGAAGCGGAATAAAATTAGATCTTATCTCTCTAAAGTTGCAGTAGAGCAGATCGCATCCAGTCTTATCTCCCTGAAGTTGCAGTGGAGCAGATAGAAGAAATCAATCCTATCTCCCTAAAGTTACAGTGGAGCGGATTAAAATCAGATCTTATCTCTCTAAAGTTGCAGAAGAGCAGATCGCATCCAGTCTTATCTACTGAAGTTGCAGTGAAGCGGATTAAAATCAGATCTTATCTCTCTGAAGTTGCAGAAGAGTAGATCGCATCTAGTCCTATCTCCCTGAGGTTGCAGTGGAGTGGATTAAAAATTATAGATCTTATCTCTCTGAAGTTGCATTAAAGCAGATCGCATCCAGTCTTATCTCTCTAAAGTTGCAGTGGAGTAGACTAGAGATAACAAATTTTATTCTTTTGAGAAGCTATAAGATACAACTCCTATCTCCCTGACGTTGCAGTGGAGTGGATTGAATCCCCAGTTCCTATACCTCTGAAGATGCAGTAGGATGGAATGAAGCTACTTGAAGGAGAAGAGGCCCGAAGTCTAGCACAGCCAGGCAAAATTGGTCATTTCTAAAGTCTTTGCTCTGTTCTCGTTACACGGTAACGAGCAAAGAGGGGCAGCTGTAATAGGCCAATTTTGCCCTGGCTAAAAAACCAACAGCCCATTACAAAGCCCAACCCACTAGCCCAAAATATTGAACAGAAATAGAATAAAAAAAACCCTAGCAGCAAACTGGTGCCTCCAGCTTCCCACGAGCGTCGCCCTCGCTGCACGAACGTTACATCACATTGCCCTCGCACAACCTACGTTCTCCAATGCCCACACTTGCAATAAACCACGAACGACACTAGCAAGACCGGATAGACAGCAAACAAAAAGAAATATAGAAAAATTGTAAAAAATTAGTTTTTTTTTGGGGGAGCTGTAGAGATTCGGCTATCAAGGAGCGAATCGATTCTTGTAAAAAGGGGGACGAATGATTTTTTAAAAAAAAGAATACTGAAATAAAAAAAAGGTACCAAAAAACAATTTGGAAGGTGATTATTTTGTTTTATTTTTATTTTTTTAATTTTCTTCCCGTTTCTTTTTACTGTTTTTATGTTCTTCGTTGTTTCTTAAACCAAATAAGTGAAAAGAAAAGGAGAAAACTTACCTGAATCAGAGTCAGTGGCGGAGCTTTGACGGCGGCGGTGTGGGGGTGCTAGGGTCGAAACCCTAGCAGAGAACCCCCTTTTTTTCCCCTCTGTTTATTTTTTTAAAAAAAGAAGGAAATGAAACAGAAACATTTTTTGAAGGAAAATTTTGATTTTAATATTAAAGGAAAACGTCGTTGTTTGGAGAGGGAGGATCCGCGCGTCGACCCGACCCGGTCCCAAGATCCGTGCTTTTCCTAATGGAGGGGCTAATTTCACTTTTAGCCCTTCCGATTTTCTATCACTTTGTAATCAAGTTTTTTTATTTTTTAATTTTGCCCAAAAATTTCACTTTGATTTCATTTAAGTCTTGCGCAAAATGCTGCGTTTTGAAGGGCTGAAATATTTTTCTTTTTGGTCCCTTTTTATTATTTGCGCATTCATTTTGGTCCTATTTCTATTTTTTTATTTAATTGCGGACTTGCCCCAAATTTCTGTTTTAAGTTTTAAATTAGTCCTTCTGTCATTTTTACACTTTTATTATTATTTATTATTATTATTATTATTATTATACTTACGCATATGTATTTTATAATATATATATGTCTATATTTTAAATTTTTTAAATACATATACATATATTATTATTATCATATTATTATTTTATTTTATAGTTTTATATATATATGTATATACATTTATATTTTATAATATTTATACATTTTCCATATTATATAATCTATATATATGTTTATACATTTTTATAATTTGTATATATATACATATACATCTTTTATTATTATATTATTATTTTATTTTCATAGTTTTTATATATTTATATATGTATATACATTTATATTTTATAATACCTTTACATTTTCCATATTTTATAATCTATATATGTTTATACATTCTTTATAATATGTATATATATATTCTTACACCATTCAAAACTATTATAAATATATTTTCCACATTTTTTATATATACATATATATCCATATTTTCATAATTTACTAATATATTATACTTATATATATATATATATATTTTATTATTGTTTTATTTTCATGACTTTTGTATTCATATATATATGCATCAACATTTTATAATACGTACGCATCTTTTATATTTCATATCCATTCACATATTTGCAAATTCACTTATATATCATACTTATATATATACATATTTTTAAATACATATACATGTATAATTTAAATTAAAGTATTTGTTTCATATTGTACATTAACTTTTTAACATACCTTTTAAAAAATATATACTTTGGTTTCGTCAAAGCATTAAAATCATCGTATTTTATAAATTTCCAAAATATTTGGCATTCGTGATTCTCGAGAAAAATTGTGTCGTAACTTACTGGATTTCGATTTTTTTTCCGATGAATTTAGAGAGCCAAGTATTTAATTTTCAATAAAATCACATAGATTTCAAAATAAAAGCTTATTCTCGGGAATCCAAAAATGTCGGGTCCTAACTTACTGGACATGACGTTTTGTCATCTCGAAATAAGAATTTCTAAAAAATAATGCAATATTCGATATTCGGGAATTTCAAGGAAATTGAGCCCTAACGTATTGGGTTCCGATTTTCTTTATTAATCCTAAATAACCGAGAATATTCTTTATTCAAAATGCATAAGTATAAAAATCATTTTCGGGAATTCAACCTGTTGTGTCCTAATGTATTGGGCACGACATATTGCTTTCTTGAGATGAAGATTTTTTTTATATATATATAAAATAAAAGCAATATTCAAAAGTTTAGGGATTTTGAGAAATTGTACTCTAACGTATTGAGTTTCAATTTCTTCGTTGACTTAAATAATTGAATATTCTTTTAAATTTTATCATTTGGGTTTTTTTAAAATCCTTTCAAGCTTTCGACATCAAGACATTAAATAATCAATTTGGTATCGATTTTGGGCGTTACGAGAGTGCTAACCCTTCCTCGTGCGTAACTGACTCCCGAACCTATTTTCTCAAATTTCGTAGACCAAAATTATTTTTAAGGTGAGCCGGTCACACCTCAATCAAGGATCGGTGGCGACTCCAATTTTTGTTTTTTTTAAGTCGACTACTAATTTTTGTTTTCAAAAAAATGGTTTCGACAATTATATTTATATTGTTTGGATAATTAAAATTAACGGAAGGAAGTAAATTTGAGTAATTTTAACAAAATTTTTTAATAATAATGGAAAGAAAATAATTAATTGTAATGAATTTTTACAATTATAACATTTTTATAAAATATTTATAAAAGAAATAGAGGACAAAAAATACATTCATCTTAAAATTTTGTTTAATTTTCCTTTCTCTAGCTTTTCTCCCAATTTTAGGTAAGTAAAAATTTAACTTTTAAAAGAAAGTAAGAGATACTCAATTTCCATTACTTTCCTTACCTTAAATTATTGAGTTTATCCAAACAAAGAAAATGATGATCCTTTTATTACTTCAATTGCCTCTCTAACCTCTAATCCAGACATAAGTTTACTGTTTTATTTTTTACATAATTATATTATAAAAATTATAATGGTAAAAATTAATATAATTAATTATTTTCTTTTATTAATTTTAACAAACTAAACAAAATAACATATAATCATTTCTTTTATTTTTCCTCACCTTTTTTTTCTTTTATAATTATTAATCTAAACATAGTGTTAGGGGCGTTCTAATTAAGATATAATGTCCCAGCCGACCATGAACCCTTTTGATTTGGAAAACTCCCCTGCCTACACTACAACACTAAGAAAGCAAAAACTTAGATCATAACCAATCATCTAGGGTTCATAGTGAATTGGTAAACACACTTTTCCAAGAAAGATAAAATAGTGCAGGCCGAATTTGACAATATGCATGCAATTAGAGAAAAGATGGTTTCAGTGTTGAAGTATGTCCAAAAATCAGTTATGAGATGATTGTTATCACATGCTTGTTCACCTAATTTATTAATAAAATGCATTGTCGTTGTTATTTCAGTTTCTATTTTTGTACATTAAATAATCTATTTAATAATAAAGTCCTAAGATTAATATGATTATTCTTAAATGTCCTTAGTTAAGTATTATTATGGGTTTGGACAACAATAATGCATTGAGACTAATATGTAGTTGATTGAAGACAAAGTAGCTATTGCCATATGGATGTCAAATTTAATGCATGAGTACATGTTAGAGAACAACATATTGGACTAGCCCATCATGGGAATGTTTTTTGGATTATTATGTAATATTCACATTTCTCATAGTTATAATTATATGTATGATCCTTAGACTTGAGATTATCATTATTCCAACATCGTAAGTTGTATGTTTTGACACAATCAAACGTCTTCCATAAAAGATTTTACTATAAAGTTAATAAATTAAGGAACTTAAGTTGAAAACATGGATATTAGTTGTTGGGAAAATATCACGTTTAACTTAATTTTCTTGGATTCACTCTAAAATAGTAGAGTTGGTTTTAAATTCTACATGTGAGAATTTATTCAAACATGAGACTTTGAATAAAACTCCATAGATATCTCAGTTTTCTTTGATCTTGAATTTCACAAAGTTTTAATTGTTTAAGGGGAATTTTGAAAAACCAAAAACCTATTTAGGTGTTGGGTTTTTGATTTTGATCGTTGATCACTCGGGTGGATTACGTAGACGTCGGAATTTCTGATTGCGATTGTGGTTTGTGAAACAACTTACTGTGTAGAATCAAAGTTGTTCTACACATCCTTTGTGAATGCATAATTGATTTGCCACAAGATATGATGTTATTTGTATTCTTATTCTTATTATAAAATTTTAGCTTGTTTAATAGCAAAATTAAGTCAATTTAGTAATAATTTATGTTTTTACAGTTTAAGTAGCCAATTTATGACTTTTAGCAGTTTTTAATAGTATTTGATATCGAAAGAAGGTTATTTAATTATGTAGGATGAATCAAGAGCTAAAATGCAACAACTGGAGGAAATTATTGCCGATGTCACAACATAAAAAATATGTCAAAAATAAATTTTGGAATGAAATTGGTACGAATGTCGCAACATTGGGCCATGAAAGTTGTGACATTGAAGATAGAAACGAGGAAATCTTATAAACAGATTCCTCGTCGCGACGAGAAACTACCCGATGTCGCAACGTCGCAACAATTTCTTATGCGTTTCAGCTATGATTTCAATGTTGACTTAGTATATTTTTTCCAAGTTAAAATCCTAGTTGTTGTTATAAATGAGGGTTTTTTTTTCAGACTTAGCCATTATTTAGTTTTTAGTTTTTCATTAGATTAGATTTTTATTATGCTTTCTTAATTGGAATCTCTCGATTTCGAAGTTTAGACGCTGCGAGCGGAGAATGTTCTAAACATGTACTTTAATCTCGATTTATCAATGAGAAATCTCTCCTTTATTCTCCTTATTTATGTATCTTTCATTAATTGATTAATTGAATGTGTATATAAATAGGAGAATAAAACCTGTGTTTCCATAAATATCTTGCATGATTGATCGCTTAACTAATTATTTAATTGAGTGCTTATTTAGATGAATTTGGCTATGTATTTGAGTTTGCTAAAGTTTCCAATATACTAGGATTGACGAGCCTTAGTAGAATAATTAGACAGATGAGACCGAAAGGGTATTCTATTGTGTAAGCCTTTAGTAAACTTGTGCTAAGTGGTGAGTTCAAAAAGGTATCCATATGCCTAGAGAAGACCAAACGGGTATCTTAGGTAGTAACTTTTAGTGAGAATGAGACCGAAAGAGTATTCTTAGTTAAGAGTGGTGAACAAATCAATAAAAGTAAATATTGACTTAATTGATAATTAGTAATTCAACCAACTTTAGGCTAAGTACCTTACATCATTTAAACAAGAAATAGGAAGTGCCAATAGTTTTAACTAGAAGTGATCATGGGTTGGGCTACCCGGCCCGGCCTGATGGCCCGCCCAAAAAATAAGAGGGTTCGGGTAAAAATATAGGCCCAAAATATGGGTTTGGGCAAAAAAACGAGTCTCATTTTCTGTCTCGGGTAAAACTTTTTTGTCCCGGGCTCAGCCCGAATTATATATTAAATATATATTTTTATTTTTAATCAAATATATATTATTTTTAATCAAATATATATTTTTATATATATATTAAATATATATTTAATATGGGCCGGGCTGGGCTTAGTAATTTTCTTTCGGGCCAGGCTTGAACAAATTTTTAGGCCAATATTTCAGGTCGAGCCGGGCCCGAGCCTAAAAATGGGCCTAAAATTTTGTATGGCCCGGGCCCAAACTCAGCCCAGCCCGGCCCATATCACCTCTAGTTTTAACTTTAGATTTAGTTTGAATTTAATTAATTTTATTGCAATCTTAATCTTGAATTTGCACTACTAATTCGTGACTTGACTAGACTAGTAGTTTTTTTTTAGAATAATTAATTTAATAATAATTTTCACTAACTTAGCAATCGCTTGGGTATGATCATCGGAATACTTCCGGTATTTTGTTGTACAATCTATATTACAATTTGACATATTCACTTGCAGACACTACACATATTTCTACATTTAATTGTTTATTTCTAAGCCCTGGTGCACCCATGCTGGGGCGCAGTTAAGTTGTTGGCACCGTTGTTGGAGATTCAGACGATGTAAAATTGTTATTAAATTGATTGTTTGGTAAAATAATACTACTTGAAAGACAAGCGAGCTAGATAGTGCTTTGACTTTTTTATATAATTATTTTTATTTCTCGTTTTTATTATTTTGTTTATCTACCTTGTTGATAATTTAGCTTAACTATGGATGAGGATGCATGCATGTGATATTATAATCAACATTCAAGCAAACAAAGATCGAGTTGGTAGAACAGAGCCTCGACGAACCAATAGAGTTATGATGGAGAATATGGTAGGCATGAATATTCATACGAACCTTCGTATGATTCGTATGAGTATGCAATCGGGAGAGAGAGCTATAACCGAGCATGATACAACTATCCAACTTATGATACACATGTTGGATTTGGTGCCCTAAGTGTATTATATTATATTTGTTTGTATATTTGTAATTTTTTTGAATAGATTGGTTAATAAAATTATTCATGAATTACATTATTACCTTTGTATAATGTCTTCATGTGGTTTTTGCATGTAAAGCAAAAATAGAAGCAAATATAAGCTCATTGGTTATCTAATTTTAGACTAATACTAAATGGTATTACGTGGTTGGATTGTAATACGGAAAGACAATTTATATTAGTAGATGAACTTAAACATGTCCTTAGTCTAATCAGAAATGAGCAAACCGATTGAAAGACTAATATGTCGTTTATCAAGTATGATTGTAGAGATAGATATATAGATGTGATTGACTGAACTAATAGTATAATGGACTGGACCTAAGTAGAATAGATCTTGAATCTGTTTATGGATTTATTCACTTATGACGTTTATAGTGTGACATACGTTAATCTTGAGTGATTGATGGATTATGTATGCATGACTCGTATACTTTGATTTAAGTAAAGTTTGAGTTCGAATAGATAATGAATCGAAAGCTATTATGTTAGGTATGCAAATTCAGTAGTATGTAGCATAATTCAAAATTGTGGATTTCATAGCCCAAGACATGTGTAAATGGTATCCTTTAATTGGCATTACATGATAGATAAAAAGTAAACGTTGTAACAGCCCGAATTTGGGGCTAGTCAGAATAGTGGTTTCGGGACCACAAATTCGACGAGAAAAAATTTATTTTCATTATATTTTTATGGTCTACGATTTCACAAAATGATTTCATGAAAATTTCGTTCGAAAATTTTGACGTTTGGGCACTCAATTTAATCAAAAGGACTAAATTGGAGGTCTTTATATGGTAATTAGACCATCGGTTAAGTTGGTGGACAAAAATGGGTATGGTTAGGCATGTTTCCAAAGTTTTTCATTAAGGGCATTTTGGTCATTTAGTTATTAAAATGAATTAAAAACAAAATTAGAAGCCAATTTTGGTCCATCTTCAACCCCTATGCCAAAAATTGCATGGAGAAACCATCGCTAGGGTTTTTCAAGCTTCCAAGCTCGATTGTAAGTCCGTTCTATCCCCGTTTTTAATGATTTTTACGTTTTTGAAATCCTCGTAACAAAATTTACCTATTTTTACCATTGTTTTGAACTAGGGTTTGTGTTCAAAAATTTACCCATAAATGATATGCATGTATTTTGATGTTTTATGGAAGAATATGAATGTTTGGAGTGTGATAAACGATTTGTACTAAGTAATTTTTGATGAAAATACCTAAAAGGATTAATTTGTAAAAGTTATAAAATATGTCACAAGTGTGTGAATAAGTGAGTATTGTGGACTGCTATAATTATGAAAATGGTTCAGCTAGGCCTAAAATGCAAGGAAATTGAATAAAAATTATTTTACGAGCCTAGGGGCAAAATCGTAATTTTGTGAAACTTTAGGGGAAAAATGTAATTTTGCCAAAGTATGATTTTTGGACTGGAATGAATAGTGTGAAGGTTATATAAGTTAAATGCATTATTATAAATCAAGAAATACGAGAAATTGAAATTGATCGATAAAAAGAAAAGTGAGAAAAAGTGAAAAATTTCCGAATGAACCTTTGGAATAAAAAAGGATACGAATGAAGTGATAGAAATGATCACATGTGTGGCACGGATTGTGTGTAGGCCACTATGTAAAAGTGAAAGTGATGGTCACGTTGTAGTATTGTGTGCAGGCTACTACGTGTACCGGAATGATAGGTCGCATGTGTAGTACTATGTGCAGGCTACTATGCGTACCGGATAGTTTCGATCACGTGTATAGTACTATGTGCAGGCTACTACGTGTATCGGATGGTAATGGTCACATGTGTAGTACTATGTGTAGGCTACTATGTGAATCGAACATCATTGATTAGTAAGGTGGTTGCTATGTGCTGATTCCACCGGACATCATTGATTAATAAGGTGGTTGCTATGTGCTGAATCCATCGAGTATCTGTTATTATTTCGAAGTGTTCATCGGGAAATTGACTAAGTGCAATTGAATAATTAATATAGGTGTGGAATTGAATTGAATATCGACTTAGAAATGGAAAAGTGAATGTTGAATTGAATTGTGATTGAAAGTGAAAAAGTGAAATTATGAAAGAGTACATTTAGCAATAAAACAGTTTAGACAGCAACAATTGTGTGAATTTGAAAAATCACCAAAAATGGTGGAGATTGAATTAGAGGCTTAATAATATATGAAATTTAATCTGAATGAGTCTATTTTCATGTAAAAGAAACAAAACAAGAAAAAGAGTTATATATTTTGAGATATTTGAAGTTTAGTTAGATAGAGTCAAAATGAGTTTGGAATCCCTGTTTTGACTTTGGAAAATTGTAAAAATTGTAAAAAATATTTATGGGATAAAGTTTATATGTTTAGAATCCTAAGTGAATTTATTTTCAAGAGAAACAAACAAAACAATATCTGAATTCTGTTCAATAAGATAATTAATTTTTAGTGAAGAGAGGTCAGAACTATCAAGCAGTGAAATAGGGGAAACTTTAAAGAATAAAATGTACTATTTGGATAAATAAAAAATTCTAAAAATTTTATGGTAAGAAGATATGTGAATCTAGTTTCGTGGAAAATTTACATATCTTAATTTGGAGTTCTTTAGCTCCAGGTAAAAATAATTTAGTGACTCTGACTCAAATAGATAGCTTTGAATATACATGTGAGTGAATAGTGAAATTGTAGTTAATGTTGTTTAAGTGTGTTATACACATTAAGGATGTGGAATGGAGAGGAGGAGGAGGAAAATTGGAAGAACATATGAATTATTTGTGTATAATTGGACATATGCTCGATTATAATCGATAAACGATTGAAAAGAAATGATGTTTATAGTTGTGCATTATTAGTTATAGTTAAAGTTCATGTGAGAAAATAAAGTTTCATAGTATGTGTATGTGGTATACTTGGTATATGATTTGGTATGTATCAATGTCAGAAATGATTTATGAATTAACTCATGTTGATAAGTTTGATACATAAATAAATGTGGTGCTTATCCATGCTTATAATGCTTATACTATATGTTTATTTGGCTAGCATGTTTGGTGTGTATGCTTAGGCTTTGGCCAAGTTGTGGCTGGATTACGCCACATAAAATTTATAAAATTATGCATTGAGATGGTAAATGCCTATATAGATATATGCTTGTGATCATAAAAGGGTGGTAAGGTTTAAAGTTTGTAATCTTTATTAAAATGGTTTATCATGTGGTTAGTCTTCAAAAAGACTAGCTTGCGACTATGGTTGAGTGTAATGTTTATATCTTATGTGATATGCATAGGAAACGGGAGTGGAAAGGAAATGAAATACTAGGTTCACGCTTGAAGTGTAAAATGATGCAAAAAGGGGACGTTAAGTTAAACGATAAATATGTATTAGTATTGAACTTAATGAAATTGAATTGTACTTGAATTAAATGGAAATTGCAAATAATATGATGTGAATTAAATGAATTATTGTGGTATTTAAATGTATATTGGATTGAGAAATTGAATTGAATCGTGAACATGAGAATCGTGAATTAAATGAAATGGAAATGAAGTATTGAATTGCATGAGTATGTATTGGGTCTCAGAAGCCCTATTTGTTACAAATATAGTATTTTGAAGTTATAATGTGAAGATTTATAAAAGCATGTTAAAAATTTGAAGAGTTTAAATTTGAATGAAATTTTATAACTCGGTTTAACATGTTTATAAGTGTATGTGTTCTAATAATGCCTCGTACCCTATTCCAGCGTCGAATACGGGTAATGGGTGTTACAATGTGACATCGCCATATTCGGTCATAACGTTTAGACCAGATTTGGGGTGTTACAAACATGGTCAATGGTTGTTTGTTTTTGTGATGAATGACTTAATTACTATATGATAGTAGTTGACTTTTTATGAATGAAGATGTAATGGTTACCATGAGGTAAAATAGGATCATATTGGGGGAATGAATTTATTCCAAAGTGATTAAGGGTATCATATAAGGATAGCACAATTATGACAAGGTCATTAAATGAGCACTGATCGAGTAACTTTTATAATTGTATGCCATTTGGGAGAGCTTAATCACGATACTATAGTGGAATGACTTTATGACTAAGCGAGTTTATAATTAATAGGTGAAAGACTGAAACTTCATTATAAATTATAGTCTTAATCACATAGGTCCAATCAGTCTCTTCGTTAGCTTGTTGAAACAAAAAATGAATTGTATGTTGAATCAAAAAAATAAAAATGGATGAAAATGATAAAGTTAGAGAAATAGGTAACATTAGGAAATGAATGTGGTTTTCTCATTAAGTATAGAAATGTCTTGAGAATTAATTTATGGTTTTTGAATTATTAATTGATCAATTAATTGAAGTTTGAAAATAGAATTAAATTAATTGGTTATTGTGAATTCGTTGAATATAGAAAAATTAAATATATTTTCTAATAGATTCTTTTACGATAAAGTTACTATGATTTCAAAGGAATTAGAATTGGTTTTAGAAAATTATTTAATTGGGAAATTAATTAATTTAAATTAATTTAATAAATAATGTCTATTTTAGAAATAACAATTCTACCGGTTTCTATTAAAGAAAGAAATTTTGTTTTCCTACTGAAAGTAAAGAAAATATTTTTTGATTCTGTGTTTGATTCAAATTTTTTTGAGTCCACACTCAAAGCAGTTCTTGGTATGAGAATAGTGGATAAGGTCATTTGGTTAAAAGCCGGGAACGGTAAGGATCTGCCTCACTCAAAGCACAGGTATACTTGAAAACAAGTTTATTACTATAAATATCATAAACCGACTCGATTTTTAAAATTTTATTTTTTTGCTACGCTAGACCATCATTTTTGAATCAAATTTCTTGATAATTGGTATCAGAGCTAGTTTTGATAAGATGTGGTATTCTTATAATTATCGCAAGTTTAGGGATATGTATGTAAATGAATGTATGTTATTATTTTATTATTATATATGATAAATTAATTTTGCTAAAGTTATGATTTCTAGAAAATTGAATATAATTATTAATTTTTAGGTAATTAAAATTAGACCATGGGCTATTATCTCAACGTAGAATTTATTTTATTATTTTTAAAATAAATTATTTGTCGGCAGGACCGAGAGAATCGAGACGCATCTAGGTTATAACACCCATTACCTAACCTGATCACTGAGTTCTGATACCAGTTGTCTCCAAATAATATGAGTTAATTAAAAATCTAGCTTAGTTTATTCACAACTTTAAGTACACCATGATTAATCCGAATTTACCAATTAAATATAATGTCTTTGATTCAAAACAAATTTCAAAACAGAACTACAATTAAACTTTCTACCAGTTCTACAATTCTTATGTTCAATTCTTCTTAGCAAGCATGAATAATTAATTGCATTAACTTGAAGCTTAAGACTTCACTATAGACACACTTAAGCAATTCCCCTGAGGTGTAGCCTTCAAGGATGCCCTCTATATACATACATAGCTATTGTGTTTCGCCTAGCTCCCAACGAAGTTTGACTTGGTCCCTATCAATATCCCTATCCTTAATGAACCTACATGTCAGAAGAAAACATTATAATTTCAGGTGAACTTAGTGAGAACCTCTTATAAATTCTTAAGAAAACATGAGACGTTCAACTCAGGATTTAACTCCTTAGTAACCGTATTCAGTATTTCTGGTAGGCGACATTTGATGATTGCCCAAGTGATTTCTACATCTGCGGTCTTCCTTAGAGTTCAAGGTCCTCACTGCATTAAAGTACTAGGGCTCACTAGCAATGCTGAGATCCATTCTTTGTCAAATATCCCTGAAGAAGGCTTCTTAACATATGCAGTTCCTACGTTGGGAGCTCAATGAAATCCATGCCATTCTTCTTGGCTAGGTCTGACCTCTACTTTCCACTATTCTTTGGCAATCTTTATTGGCTATCCGACTTTGGGCATACACTTCCTCTCAAGAAGACACGATTTGGCCTATTAAACCCTTCGAAAGCCCCCTTTTCCATCATCTTGATATATGTACACATTTGCATACTAGTGCATACTTAATCATGCTTGTTTACTTTGTATAGGATTCGCAGCTTCCCTAGCGGACTATTTTCTCTCTTCTACCACCTTTGCCCTATTTAGCTAATTCCCCAAGCCCACTCACCAGCACTCATATTTTCCTTTCTGTAGGACATTCCACAATTATCATCCTAGCGTTCCACTTTTCCAAGTTGGTTCTTCACGATTCCATAGTCGAGCTTTGTTCTTCCACTCTATTCCACATATTTTATGACTTGGAGGACTTCATTGGTTGCCATAGCCTAACCATGGTCTTGTACCTCGTGGTCTCTGTGTTTACTATCCCGATGGACTATCCCGTGTTTATTGTCTCGACAGACTATCCTATGTTTATTGTCCCGACAACTAACTATGATGCCATAGCATCTTCTAGCTATTGTATTACACAATATAACCTCGTGTTTACCATCCTAGTGGACCAACGAAGGATGCCATAACATCTTTTAGCTATGGTCTTAGTCCTATTTACCATGCTAGTGCACTTATATATGTAGCCATAGCGTGTTTGACTATGGTCTTATTCTCTTTTATCATGATGCCATAACATTTTTCAGCTATGGTCTTACTCATTTTAGGTGTATAGCCTTCGATTGGTCCCATGTCATGGCCATGATCATTCTTATTCAATTTTCCAGTTGCATTCCACCTATTCCTCCATCCACTGTCATAACCTTGATGCTTGAACACTGTAGTGTCCCCTTCGCAAGGCCCGAAGCTTTGCCATCATGGTTCGATCACAGCAAAACTGTATGGTAGTATCTAACAAATCACCCCATTTTCCCATTCCTAACTTCGTCTAACCCTTTGGTTGTTTCCCTTACATATCATGCATATAATAATCATGCATACCATACAGAACATTGTTATGCAATGCATTACACCAGATAACAATTCAACATTCATCTATTATTACAATCAACAACTAGTATGACAATATCGCACAACACTTAGCAATCAAGAGGCAAAGTGCATGTACTCATATTGTTTTCTTATCCTTGACAGCTTAGTTAGTCCAAACCCTAGAGCCTCATTTGTTTTAGCAACTAAGCATGACAACTAGGTTTTGGTTAAACCAACGATGGTAAACTTTTTGTAGCCCAGAACCTTAAATTATAAAGAAGCTTTGAGGGTCTTATTCTACTTCTTTCTTTAGTACCTAAATATAAAGGGAGATAATGAGACTTACTAGTTCCTCCATTCTCCATTACACGTCTTAAACTCACCTCTACTGCTACATGTAGAGCTTTTTTCATTTGCATCCCTTTTCTTCTTCAAAACGACCGAAGAAGATGACACCATGGAGAGGAAAAGATTTATTAACAGAATTGAGAGGATTTTGTCTCTATTCACACCTATATATGCTCTTTTATCGACCATTTCCACCACCCATTCTTAATCATTTTTCACTTTGGAACCAGTTGGTTCCAATCTAATTGAATTGGGGTTGAGATCCAACTATTCAAAATTCAGCCTTTAAAATTCCTGGATTTCCCAATGGAGTTAAACAATTTACTACTCCCTTCAATGTAATCCTAGCTTTTCCCAATTTTGGGTCGATTAGGGTAACCTAGTGTTACACAGGTTGATCGAGACGATGCAAACCTGACCAAGCCAAACTGATAGTAGACTAATGGTGATCCAGCAACGGAGTGTGTCGGTGGTTCACCAATAATGATCGACGGTAAGGGTTGATAACGGAGGCCGATGATGGTGGCTCGATGGTGAACGTTGACTTTTTGACGGTTGTTGATGGTAGCCAACGGCAGCTCGATAGTGATGACATGAAAACAGAGGCAAAAAAGGACGATGGCTGAGACGTGAATTGATACCATAGCGAAAGTCTGTGGTGGCAAAATATAAGACCCAGAGTATGATTTGGGGTGAATTTGTAATGTTATTAATTTTCTAGGATGGAATCATGAAAATATTGGTTGGTCAGGTCCCTTTAAATTTTATGCTTTTATAAGAGATAGCATGATGATATTTATTTGACTGCGAATGAATGTTCATGCATATGTATGTTAAGCATGCCATATAGTTTAGGAAAATGATGTCACATGTACTTGTCATGCATTTATTAATCATTCATGATTGAAACTGAACATTAAAAAACTCTACATGTTTTTAAAAGATTGAGTGGGAGAAGGTCCCTAAACATGACCTACGACTTCCATCGGTGATCTCTTGTGAAGACATGAAATGGACCTGCCCTAGGGTAGACGTTGTCCTGTCAATTTCACTAAGGAGATTTTCTAAAAGAAAGAAGAATTATCTTGTAATCGTATGATAGCTGGGCGACCACGTTGTAGGTATTATCATGTGATATAATAAGAAACTTTTCCTTTAAAAAAGGACAACTAGTCACTCTGTGAGATTTTCCCAAGATGACTCATTTATCGTCAAAACTTCTAATTAGGGATCAATTTGAGGAGTTAGATCTTTGCAGAATAAATCAAGAAAAAAAAGGAAACTCTTTTGGTTTAATTTATTTATATATTTAATATTATATTTAATTTATTTATATATTATATCTATTTTATTCTATATATATATCCTAACTATTTTATATATTTTTATATTATTTTATATATTATTATATATATATTATTATTTTTATTTTTGTATACATTATATTCAATTCAAAAAGTAAAGTATGGATATTGATCCAATTCATCTCATTAGTACATGATGTGATAGGTGTTGAGTTGATTATTATACACTCAAGATGATTCTAGTTAAGTAACTTCCTATGAATCTCTACTTAATTTAGAATGATATCCAAACGTTAAACGATTATAAGTATGTGTGAATACCTAAGAAATTAGGTTCATGTATTAATTAGATGAAAATCCATGTTCTTACTAGTTGATTGAGATTGCCCCATGGTTACTCAATTCAATGGGTGTAGGAATTATCGTTGCAATTACTTAAAAATGTTTTCAAGGATTAATTTAAGGCTCATGCATCATCTTAATGCATATCTTTTGTTGCAAAATATTTTCAAAATATTTTCATAATACAAAGATATTAATGAACGAATATTTTATTGTTAGTTTGAAAATAACACCTACTCCCTTATCAAATGTACTTACTGAGAAAAAAACTGAGCATAAATAATTATAAGAAATGGAAAAGGAACCTCATGATTGTCTTGAGTTATGAGAAACTAAAAATAGTCTTTGATAATAAATGCCCTTCGGTTACACAAGCTAAGGTTAGAAAACACTGAGAGGAGTTTGATGAGATAACTCGTTACTATAAGTTGACAAGTGTGACCAATACCCTTTATAAGGAACTAAAGAGTTGTAAGACTGCCAAAGAAATTTTAGACAAAGTGGAAACTTACAAGGCCAGGGTTGTAGCAAAAGGTTATACTAAAAAAATGGTATCAGTTATGAAGAAACCTTCTCTCCGATTCCCATGCTTAAGTCAATATGCATATTGTTATCCATTGTAGCATCTCTCAATTAAGAGATTTGGAAAATGGTTTTCAAGACAACGTTCTTGAATGGCTAACTTAAAGGGAGCATCTATATGATGCAACCCATCGAATATATAGCTAAAGGAAATGAACATAAAGTTTGCAAAATGCTTAAATCCTTATATTGACTTAAAAAACCATCCTGTTCATGGAATCAAATATTTAATTAAGTTATCAAAACTTTTGGATTTGAGCAAAATGTAGATGAACCTTGTGTTTATAAACGTATTGGGGATGGAAAGATGATCTTTCTCATTCTATATGTCGATAACATTCTACTAATTGAAAATGATGTAGGGACATTGTCATCGGTTAAATTGTGGTTAACTCAACCATTTAGAATGAATGACTTAGGATAGCATTATCACAAGCTTCATACATAGACAAAATATCAGAACATTATGCAATGATCGATTCAAAGAATGATACTCAACCTTCTGTATCTAGTTTTTATCTTTCTTTGGAGAATTGTCCCGAGATAGTGGAAGAAAGAGAAAACATGAGAAATGTTCCTTATGCTTCTGCAGTAGGAAGTCTCACGTATGCTATGTTTATCATATGTCCAAATATTTATTTTGCAGTAAGGTTGGTGAGTCGATATCAGGCAAATCCAAGACCAATACACTGGCAAATAGTTAAGCATATACTCAAGTATTTATGGAGAATGAGGGAGTATATGCTTATATATTTCGAAGGAGATCTTACTCCTATCGGATTTACTGATTTTGACTTCCAAACGTGTCAAGATTTGAGGAAATCAACATCGAGGTGTGTTTTGTCCAAGATGACAGGTGCATAATGCGAACAATTGTCAAGCAAGGTTACACTGCAAACTTCACCATGAAGAGCCGAATATGAGGTATGGAAAAAGCTATGGCACTATAACAGTGTGAATATAGATAAACCCCAAAGAAACCACATGCATAAAAACACATTGATCATAAGTGTCATAAGGGAGGCAATGGTAGACAAAATCGTGGATGAAGTCAAAAGTCGCATCAGAGGACAACCTTGCAGATTCGTGTACCAAAACTCTACTAGTTAGGGGATTTGAGAAACACTTGGAGAGTATGAGAATGTATAATATGACTCATCTACTTCACGAGGGTAAGTGGGACTGTTGGTTTGGTGCCTTAAGTATATTATACCCGTTTGTACACTTGTAATTTTTTCAAACAAATTGGTTAAAAAACTTATTAATGAGTTACATTAATACCCTTTATATTTTGTTCTCATGTGGTTTTTTCATGTAAAGAAAATATAAAAATAATCAAAATTTAATGAAATAACATGAATCGATGAACATGCAAATAGTTTCTGGTGGAAGTTTCTTCCTACCTAGCATTCAAATTAAATCCTTACAAAACAATTCCTACAACTACTCCTTCTATCTGGTAAACTTAAAGAAGGATTTAAGAATTTTCTAGCAGACAACTTAAGGAAAGAAGCTTCTATAAGCTTGATAGACAACTCTTTCGTTAGCGATGAAGAACACCTCTAGTTTTTCTTCGACGATAACGAAGGCTAGCATAGAAGATGAAATGGAGATCTTCCGTCCACTACCAAATTGTCCTATTTATAGCTATCTCCAACCCAAATCCCACTCAGGCTTAAACTCTAATCAGTAATCATGCTCACACGCTTCCACTAATTAATCACATCCTATGAGGCTTCATAGGTGTCCTATTTATGGATAAATTACCTCCATTAGGATGCTAGATGACTTAAACATGTCCCAATAAACACTACACTCTCAACTGTGGATACACAAAACACGGTGGTAGAATTATTTGAGGGAGAGTCCACCAAATAAGATTTTCCCCAAGCAAGAAACTCTCCAATCCGCGAAGCGAGATTCTACAATCTCGGCGAAGTTCAGCAGAATACTTTGCCAAGAAGCTTACCAATGCTAACTTGTCTAAGTCTCGTGACTCAAGCGGTCTAGCCAGCGCAGTCACTTTAAATAGTACCAGCTCGCCAAATGAGGGTGTGACATAATCAGAAACGAATTGCATGTAGAACCAATAAATTTAAATAAATGACAACAATGAAGAGAAATAAATCGCATGTATGACTATCTATAGTGAATGCGTATATCGCTATGTACAAAAATGACATGAGAATTAATTTAAGGTAATTTGAATTATTATTTAATTAATTATAATTAAACAATTGAAGTTCATAGACGAAATTAAATTAATTATTCATTTTGAATTTATTGAATAAGAAAATTAAACATATTTCATCATATATCCTATTACAGTAAAGTTGCTATGACTTTAACGAATTAAAATTGGATTATGAAAATTATTTAATTGACAAATTAATTTAGCAAAATTTAATTAATTTAATTAATTGATTAAATAATATGTATTTTGGGTAATATAAAATAAATATCAGGTTGAATTAAATTACAAATAGTTGAGTTAAAAGTTTAGGAAGCACATATAATTGGACCCAATACTTCAAAAGCCTAATATGGTCTTGAGCATGACAAGTGGTGGCAAACCCTAGTATAATTAAGGGTGTGTCGTTGCCCCCTCTACTCTAATTAGTGTAGGATTATATTTCCTATTAAATTAATATTGTTTATTTAGGACTAGAAATCTGGTATTTTTCTCCACAAATAGAAGACACCGGTTGAGCTATTAACACATCTTTCATACGTCGTTATTTTGCCAGAAAGTAGTGGTAATTTATTTACAAAGAATAAATTCTATTTTCTTGGAATTATGAATAGTTGTTGGTTTATAGAGAGAATTTACTTTCCTATTGAAAGTAAATAAATCAGTTTTATTTTGTGATTGGTTTGTGTTGCTCAAGCTCACACTCGACGCAGTTCGAGGTTCGAGGATAGCAACAAAGGTCGTTTGGTTGAAAGCCAAGAGTGACTTTAGTCCACCTCGCACAAAGCACAGGTACAATTTTGGTTTAAGTTTATTGCTATAAAAAACATAATGACTTAGTTTGAGAAAAATTTAAAACTTTCATTCTAACTAAATAATTGTTTACTTAATCAGATTTTTCCAACAATAACTCTTAAGGAAATACATCAAAATATTCCTTCACGTTTTGTATACTCACCATCATTTGAGTTGTAATAACAGACATAACATTAGAGAGATAATTCGATCTCTCAAATACCGAAACTTCTCTACCATTAGAAATTTGGTGAGTAATCCTCTTCAGATGACAATCAACTACCGTTTGATGATCCATTAACCAATCCATAACCAAAATCAAGTCGAACTCACGGAATGACATTCCATGAGATCAACTGAAAATTTAAGTACTTAAACTATAGATAGGCACCACTTATACACTTCGTTAACCACCATACTATGACGTAACGAATTAGAGACCAAAACCTAACACTCTACTTGCTTGATCAATATACCCCTCACTTACCAAACTACTTATAAGTATGAATGGGTGGAACTAGGGTTCACCAATGCATGTTCGAGAATAGTGAAAAATGTAAAGGTAGTGTTGAAAAAATTAGTTATGAAAACTGGTGAATTCAAATTTTTTTGTAAAATCAAATCTTTTTTGCGTTCTCTGTGAAATAACTTTTACCAAATTTAATATTTATGTTTTGTACTAGCAGGATTGTCGATTTTCTAGTTTTCTACCAAACGATATTCTCTGCTATTCTCATACCCTCATTTGCTAAAAGAGTTAATTCTTAATCCTAAACCGATCATAGTATGAGAAGTTTAATTTTTTAGTGGGAAAAATTAATTCTCTCCATAATATAAAAATCGAAAAATCATGTGCTCACAAAATTTAGAATTTATTTTAACTAATAAATTTGTCTAAATTTTAATAACGTAACTACATACCGATGAGTTCTATTTTTGGATTCACATGGTTCTTTATAAAAAAACATAATACCGCTACTTGAATACGAAGAGAGAAAAATATAATATATTAATAGAAAACTTAGGGTCCTACTAGGACTTATATGTGGTGGGCAACATAAAAGTTTAATTTTTGGTGGGGAATTTTATTCTATCCGTAATATCAAAAATCGAAAAGCTCATGTGCTCACAAAATTTATAATTTATTTGTAACTAATAAATTTCTCTAAATTTTGATAGAGTTACCACATATCTATGAGTTCTATTTTTTGGCTTCACATGATTCTTTTTATAAACAAAAATACAAAAGTTCTACTTGAAGAGGAAGAGAGAAAATAATATAATATATTAATAGAAAAAAATAAGAGTCCTACTAGGTCTTACAAGTCGTGGGTAACATACCTACAATAAGAATACCTAGTGTACCGTTGACTTCTTATTAGATGGGTTTATTGTGCATTTTCTTGTATTAGGTACCATTATAATTAATTTTCTATTGTTTTCCTTCTATTTTTTCATTGTTTGAATTGAGTCTTTTATCTACCACTAATTTCGAATCTTGGCAACTTATTTCCATTAAGATTCATTCGAGAACATGTTCTTCTATCAAGATCCAATCTTTCCGAAATCTAAATCAATTGGATATTTTTTTATTTCTTCTAGTGCTTTATCTTTTAAGTGTTTTTCATACTGCCAATTCCTTTTAATTTCAATTACCTTTTTTTGTAACACCCTACACCCGTCCTGATTGCTGGATCTGGGTATGGAGCATCATAATTTAGAAAAAATCAGACCGATGAACCAATTAAAAATTATAACCCCTTGAGTTCGACGGACTACTCTATGAACTGTGGCATTAACCCAAAATATCAATCTACATATAAGCTTGAAAAGCGCACTTTATGAGGTAATAGAAAATGTACAAATAAACAATGTCTAATCAAACATTAGGCGGAAGCCCTTTATTCCTTGATGTATAAATATAACATAAATTTTACAAACTATCATTTAGAAGTTCAAAATTCATGTTGGTTGACTATCACCATATAAAATAGTTTAGTGAAGTGCCCCATTAATACGACTCAAAAGAACCCAAAAGTATAAGGTCAATTGTTCAGGTACAAGTCTTAAGTTTAGAAACTGGTAGAATCTAACATTTATCCTATCCCTAACAAATACATGTTATGAGCGTAAATAAGAAATGGCTCATGAAGGCGGCCGCAATTATGGATGAATCCCTTCAAAATATAATCTTCCAACCTAACACCTAAAAATAAAAAAGAAACTAAGTACGTTCATAAGAACTTAGTGAGTTTTACAGAAGTACAACCTCGCATCAAAGTTTGACCAACACTACATAACCAAGACTTAGATCATTTAAAAGACACACCATTGTAGGCAGATACAATTTTCCCTTTTTGAAGTATTCGCTAGTGGATACCATCCGTAAGAGGATACAGTCCATTAGCGTATATCTTTTGCTACCATATACCAATATTTGGTGGGCACATGCTATGATGGCTGTATTAGTATGCCACTATTTTAAACTAACTTTTATAACCATTTCACATACTTTTCACACTTCATGCGAATGTCCACACATCATTTAAACACATTTATGCACCTTCATACTAATACACCCCATTCCTTGTGCTAGCTTTTGATCCTTGCTTCAAAGAGCCAATACTTAAATTTGAATCATGCCACTCCGTAAAGCTAGTACACCGATTATACCAATCAAACCTCCAAAAATACTTCTTGTTAATTCAAACACTTAAGTGTTCCCTTGCAAGGCTAGGTATTCACCACTCATGGTTTGCATCAATATGCCATACCAGAGGCAAAACATATAGTAACTGTTCTCTTTTATTCTTTTCACCATCATACATATCAACACTCTGATACCTCTTTACTTCATTTTTGAATATAGAGCTTATGCACCAAGGAAGTAGTATTCATATCGATGTACATGTAGGACCCAAATCTATGGTTTGCTAACATTGCCAGTATATGTATCATTTCTCTTCCACATTTATTTGACAGACACACCAAAACCAAAGGTTAAGACCTTCATGCAGAAATTAGAACAACTCACCTGAGTAAATAGTAGGTCAATTTAAACATGTTAATACAATTAATATACACAGAGTACGAAGGAACTTACCAAAAATATTTACACAAGGTTTTATCTACTCGAAAGGTTCTTTTCCCTTTGCACTGGGACCTTCTCTCATTTCTTTGGCTAAAAACAATCAAATAACTCTTTTAAATACAAACCCCCCCAAAATTCAACATAATAGTAAGAATCAGTAAACATGCAAGTAGTTTTTAGAATGAAGTCTTCTTCTTGTCCGGTATTTCAAATGAAAGCCCTAATGAAAAAGTCCTATGACTAACTCTTCCTATTTGGTAAAACTTAAATAAATATTTAAGAGTTTACCAAGAGACAACTTAAAGAAGGTAGCTTGTTCTAAAGCGATTTTTGCAAGTGTACATATTCGTTCAAGTAATAAGTAAGTAAAATGAGTTATCATCTCCACAAGGACTGTATAATCTTAGCCAAATATTTGTAAAATTATAACTTCACAATTTGATGCAAAAATTCAATAATTTGGATGGTGATGATTAAACTAAGTAAAATTAACTAGATGCAAAGATTGATCTCTATGTAATTCTAATCGAAATGCAATTTACATATATGTATGAATGAATGGCTTTAGCAACAAAAAAAATCAACACTAAATGGGCTAGGATAATTATATTAATTGATTCAATTTACTTTATCATGCCTAACAATGTTTAAAAATACTTCCACGATAACTCGATCTTTCATGAGTTTGGAAACCAAATTAAGTCCTTTCGGAGTCTTTTACTTAGTTAAATTTGTATTTTACTAATCATATTAACTAAGGGATTCTTAGCATTTATGTAAGGTCACAGGGACATTTACGTTTACAATAGTTTAATTACATAAACCTAAAAACTATGCAAGATAATAGAGGTAACTAAAGATATTGCGAACCACAACTTAGTGGGGTTTAAGGACCTAAATTGAGTATTGCATTTTCAATTATGTGTCTACTAGCCGTAGTTTGGTTAGGATCACTCAGCTAATCTGAGTTGACCCAATCATGTATGAATGAAATGCATCATGATATTAATTAAAAAAATGATTGACTGAGGCCTAAACATGTTAAACATGATTAAAATAAATCTTATTGAATTGACATATTCATCCTAGCAAATAGGATTTAAAATATTATTGTTGATGTCAAAAATAATAAACTTAAAGAAAACATAATTAAAATAAATAACAAGAGGAAAGAGTAAATTCTATTCAGTTAAACAACCTTTCGGATCTATTCTAACTGATGTGCTCCTCCGTTCTACTTGATGCTTCTTTTGCTAAGGAGTTCCTATGGTGGCTGGCCAAAGAATGCTTTTGACAAAGCTTTTATGGCTAAAAGATGGAAAAGAGATGGGTGGCTATGCAAGGGAAGGAAAAGCGAAATGGAATGTTGAGAAAATGCTAATGAGAGAAGAGAAATGTGAGGGATGAGGGATGATTTGAGAAGTGATAGGTGCATGGTATTTATAGGTAAAGGTAAGGGGTAGATTTTGCTAAAAATAGATTCAAAATTTATTCTTTTTTACCACACATGGTCGACCATATTTCAAGAAGAAGGGGATAACTTAGTCTCCTCAATTTGAATTCAAACCAAGGCTATTGATAGCCATAGGGTGGAAGTTTCAACAACAAGTTGTTGGGTTGAATTCTGATTATTTTCCAACTGTAGGGACCTTCAATTAAATACCCCAAAGCTTGCTTTTGGGCAGCCATCTACTTGTGTCGAAACTGGGCTTTAATTTCCCCTTGTTGGACGGTTTCTCAGTCCAATAATGTAGCAAACATGTCCATCTTTCAACACATCTTTTACTGGTCAAATTATCAACCTCATGACCCAATTTGCATGGTCTTGCCATCCACATGAATTACTTTGTGCATGTCCATGTTTCATTCACATTAATTATATCTTCAATGGTCCTCCTACATAGTGAAAAATCACATATTAATAATTTAATAGGAAATATTATAAAATATGTACAAAAATCATGTAATTAAGCATAATTTCACATACTTTATAAATTCATACCCAATGTTACTAGTTAAGTAAAATCCACTTATTTTAATAACAATTACTCAAGATAAACATATTTATTAAGTAAAAAGATGGTAAAAATATATACAAAAACCCTATATAATTTCAAGTTTACACTTCTACAAGCTTAACGATTAGTTCCTCTGTTAACATTGAAGAGAACTTTCGAGTTTTATTCGATGATAATGAAGACGAGTAGAGAATAAGTAAAAGTCTTATCTCCACTACCGAGTTGTCCTATTTATAGTAAAACGCTAACCCAAATCCCACTCTAGGTAAGTTCTCTAATTAGCATGCATGCACACGTGTTCCACTAATTAATCACATCTTACGAGGATCTCCAGGTGTCCCGTTATTGACATGTTACCTCGACTAGGATGCCACGTCGCTTATACGTAGCCCACTCACCATGATTTCAAACACAACTAATACTTTACAGTAACATAAAACATGGGTGGCAGACTTATTAGCGAGAGAATCTACCAACAATGATCTCGCCAAACAAAGAACTAGCCAACTGTGGATTGAGAGTCCACAAGCTTGGTGAAGCTTAGGAAAGTACTTCGCTAGGGAATTCGCCAACGCCAACTAGCCTAAATCTCGTGACTTAGGTGGTTTTGCCAGTACAACCTTCCAAAAATACCAGTTCGCTAAGTGAGGGTGTGATAACTCTCCCACTCTTAAAGAAAATTTCATCCCTAAAATATCTTACCTAAGAAGAGGTTAGGATACTACTCTTTCATGGTGCTTTCTTCCTCCCACGTAGCTTCTTCAACCTTATTATTCCTCCACAGAACTTTTACTAAAGGAATTTCCTTATTCCTTAGTTTCTTTATCTATCTATCCAAAATACATACGGGCTCTTCTTTGTATGACAGGCTCGACTCCACTTCTAATGCCTCTAGTTGCACCACATAACTTGGATCAGAATGATATCTTCTTAGGATTGACACGTGGAATACGTTGTGGATTTTAGACAATTCTAGTGGAAGTGCTAAATGATACGCCACTAGTCCTATATGCTTTAATACTTCATAAAGTCTAATGAACCTTGCGCTAAGTTTCCCTTTTAACCCAAAACGAATGATTTTCTTCTAGGGTGAGACCTTGAGAAATACCTTGTCACCAAATTCATAGGACATATCTTTCTTTTTTAAATCCACATATGCCTTTTAGTGATCCTGTGTAATCTTCAAATGACTTTTAATGATTAACCTTTCTCTTCTGCTTCATGAACCAATTCTAGACCAACAAGCTTCTTTTCACTAAACTCTAACTAGAAGACTAGAGACCTACATTTCCTTCTATATAACACCTCGAAGGGAGACATGCCTAAATTGGTGTGGAAACTGTTGTTATAGGCGAACTCTGCCAAAGGAAAATACTTCTCACAACTCATTCCGAAGTCGATCATGCAACTTCTAAGCATATCCTCTAACACTTGGGTTACCTTTTCAGACTGACCATCGGTTTGATGATGGAAACTAGTGCTAGACCAAAGCTTGGTTCCAAGAGACATTTGTAGGTGTTTCTAATATTGACATGAATCTAGGATCACGATCAGAAACAATTGATGAGGAAATGCCATGATGACAAACTATCTCTGAAATATACAACTCTGCAAGATTTTCCAAGGAATAATTCGTACGTACCGACACAAAGTGAGATGATTTTGTTAACCTGTCAATGATCATCCATACAAAATTATTCTTTGACACACTAAGAGGTAAACCCGAAACAAAATCCATGGTGATTCTATTTAACTTCCACTCAGAAACCTCCAGCGAATACAACATATCCGAAGGAACTTGATGTTCCACTTTAACTCTCTGACAAGTCAAACACTTCATCACGAATTTAGATATTTCTCTTTTCATTCCTGGCCACCAAAATAAGTTTCTCAAATCTAGATACATTTTCACACTTTCTAGATAGAGTGAAAAGGGTCTTTGATAAGCTTCCCTTATAGTTTCTTGCCTTAGATTATCCCCATCGAGAACATTTAAGACTCCCATGAAATGTAGTTCGCACTATTTTCCAAGGTTGAAATTCCTTGTGTCGCCTGATTCTATCTGATTTTTTACTTCTCCACATCAAGCATCCTTTGCTTAAGAATTCAGTATTTGAGAATGAAAAATAGGACGAACCCTTAACTCGGCAAGAAGTGACCCATCACCTGCCAGACATACTTTCTGTAATGCCCTCCACCCGACCTGATCAATTAGATCTGAGTATTTGGTGGTACTTCTTAAAACAGATGTAACCTAGACTCTTCTATCTGCCTATGGACTAGACGAACAATAACTTAATAAAATTTTTCTACTTTCGTTTACTGAATCACCTTGTGTATTCTTATTATGTTTAACTCATTGTACAGTGTAAAATCATGTTTACAATCTGAATAATAGACCTATTGTTTTCACCTTATTTCTATCACTATACAAAGTATTACATCTAATGCACAGACTTAAACTTCGCCATAAGGCTTATTGTATGAACTCGTGTGTTATCATTATTTCTAACTAGTCGTATGACTTTCTTAACTTTTCCTGGGACGTAGATCGTTACTTTGTCATAATCTTTCTCTTCTCTGTATGCATATCAACACGGACCACTGCTCCTATGGTGTAGCCTTGGCATTGTCTCTTATCTCCCATCTTTCTAACAGATCCTACAATTAGAGGCATCCATAATAAGTTCACAAGAGCTTAATGAGGCATTATCACACATTTATACATCATTTAATATAAAATGCAAATGATTGCACTTTACTCTATGAAACCAAACAAGCATTTCATCAAACTCGCCAGTAACATGTATTAAATCTCTACATACCTTGTATTACTTCATATTTTGTAAACAATCTTACCTTAGTTCTTATCATTGGACTTACTTACGGTTTTGTACTGGTAGCTTACATTCCATTTCACCTTCCTACTAGTGGCCAAGGTAGATTTCGCCCGCTTTTTATCATCATGCATTTTTCAACATTCTTTCATTGTCTCAAGCCGGATAGTTACGCTTTATTCAGAGTCCATCACTTTGGTGTTGCCATTGAATCTTTGTCCTGAGGTGATTTCACAGACTGTGCCACTAAGGCGTATTCCTGACTTCAGATGTGTTCCTTTGTCTCCTGAAGCTTTAGACAGTCGCTTGAGAAACAGATTGCCATGAAGTGGTCCACTTGACTTAGATAGCCACAGAAGCACCCATACGTAATTAGATAGCCACAAGGGCATCCATACAATATTAGATAGCCACAAGGGCCACCAGATACATTAGATAGACATAAGGGCGTCCAGATTCATACAAATAAACTTTGCCATGAAGGAGCTTCCAATAGAACCAGCCACGAAGGCTCTTCTCATAACAGAATCAGCCACAAAGGCTGACATGTAACAAAGAACAACCAAAAAGGCTTCCACATATAACAAGTTTTGCCACTAGGGCTCACATGTAATAAAGAACAGCCACAAAGGCTTTCACATACAAAAGGTTTTGCCACTAGGGCTTACATGTAACAAAAAAAAAAACTACAAAGGCATCACTTTTAGGTAATGGTGTTTTCGATGATAAGGATTTACCTAAACTCATCGTCATGAGGTTTTCCCTTCATTTCCACGTACTCACCCAACCATACTTCTTTTCATTTCCGTATGACGCCATAGTCCCAGACTAGGTCTTACACAATGTGGTCTTCATTTTGCCATATGATGCCATAGCCACCATGACTAGGTCTTACACGGTATGGTCTTGACTTGCCATGGGCATGGACTTCCATATCAGAATTCGTGTTTACTATCTTGATGGACTCACACACGCAAGGAGACTCAACATGTAGACTTGTGCAACTCATGCAACTTATGCACAGACTCCTCATGCAGAGACTTATTCATGTAGAGACTCTATCATGCTTTCAGGCTTTTTTATGGATGTACACACTTAGAGACTTATTCATGTAGAGACCCTATCATGCTTTCAGGCTTGTTTATGGATGTAGACACTTGCTTATAGCAGACAGAAGGTGCATTCTTTATGCTTACACTTTCTTCTGTGGAGCAGAAACATATCTTCAGGCTCACGCATTCTTTACACATTCATCGTGCACACATTTCTTTTTCTTAACAGACGCACATAACATTATGCAAGCATGACATGCAAGTTCTACAAGCATTTATCTTTACGGAATCAACATATTACATTTTAATGCCTTTCTTTCTCATTTCACAAAATAGTCATAAACATAGAGAGATCGACATATAAACATACAAACATACATGCATGCATAAAGAGTTCAGTTAGAGATTTGTGAGGTACTTAGAGGACCCTCACGTTATCCTCACATAATCCTTACCTTTTGCAGCTTTAGATGTTAGATCTATGTTTCCTTCAATTAGATCAATAACCCTTAAACATTAAACCACAAAAAACTCATGAAGATATTTCTATATAGTTCATTTTCTTTCTCACTTTGAACACCGAAATTGTACAACAAAGCTTTACCATTTTCGTTACTAAGCTAAACAGACCTGCTCTCATGGCAGTAAGGGTACAAAAATTACCTTAATAGGGGAATCCCAGAGCTTACCCTCTTGTTCCAAGCTCATCCAAAAGGATGAGAGGTTTTTCCCCTCAGCTCACCCTTCACTTACCTCCTTAACTAGATATTTTCCTTTGTTCCAGTGGATGGTCATCACGTGTATTAATCCATGTGATTTACAAGGTAGATGCATGACAGATGTAAAGATTGGTATACAAAAATATATACGAGACTTACCATTAGGTTTTAGCTCGTCCCTTATCCTTAGTCATTTCATCAGAGTGTATTCAATGGCATAATAATTCACACTTTGGCGCGTCACGCTTTTAGGAGGAATTTTCATACTACTATTCGATATCAATTCCAAGCCCACATACGTGCCAAGAGCTTTAGTGAGGCGGATAACACTTTATTTTCTTATAGAATTCAGAGCTTGCCATACGCCAGACGTTACTTTACCTCGACTTCGCCTAACCCTCCAACCTTTTTCTTAGCTCAGAGGAGTTTTCCTATCCTCCTTTAGCCTTGCTCTCCTGTGGAGAGAGAATATATCTTTTGTCTTAAACACTTTGACTTGTCCCTTAACTTTATTGGGACTTAACAAATGTCACATCAGTCAATGGTTGTCTTATTCAAATCTTCCTAATTCCAATAATATTAATCAAGTGCTTTTCTTTGGTTCTTAACTATTTTAGTTCACATCTGGTTAATCCCTAACCTTCTCTTTCACATATCTTAATCAGCTCAAGGCCAACATTACTAGGTGCACTTATTATTGACATAAGCTTCTTACTTCAAGGTTCATTCTTTTGTAATGGCATTTGACCAAACTACGTACGCCAATAGAGGCTTTTAAGGCGAATCTTACCTCATCTGACATAACTCCTAATCGCTACGTGTTACTCTAGAGATCGCTAATATTAAGGCATCATAGACACACTTAAAATGGTTCTTATCTTTAAACTAACTTAAACGCCATTCACTTCTAACTCATCTTATCCAAACCATTATCTGAATAGTATTTAGATACTAACATTTCACCGAGTGGGATGTTACTCTTTCACTCGCAAAGAAGCCAAAGTCAAAATAGTCTTTCTGCTCAGCACATTGGCCACCATATTTGCTTTCCCCAGATGGTACTTGATTGCTAGATCATAATCTTTTAGAAACTCTATCCATCAATGCTGGCATAGATTTTACTCTTTCTAGGTAAGAAAATACTTCAAACTCTTGTGATCAGAGAATATACGATACTTCTCTCCATAAAGATAGTGTCTCTAAATTTTTAAAGCCAAAATAATGGCGGCTAGTTCCAGATCTTGTATTGGATAGCTCTTCTTATGAGGCTTAAGTTGGTGTGATGCATATGCGATCACCTTTCCATTTTGCATGAGCACACATCCCAAACCATTAAGGGACGCATCGGTAAACACTACATATTTGGCTCTTGATTCTAGTTGGATTAGAACTTGGGCTTAGGTTAATGCCTTCTTTAACTTGTCAAAACTCTATTGGCATTCATTTGACCGAAAAAAATTCTCATTCTTCATCAGTTTTTGCATTAAAGGCACTGCAATCATAAAAAATCCCTTTACAAATCTTTTGTAGTAACCCACCAACCCAAGAAAACTGTATACTTCGGTGAAAAAATTTGACGGATTCCAATCCAATACAACCTTGATCTTTTTGGAATCCACTTTAATTCCATTCACTGAAATGTCATGACCTAAGAAGTGGACTTCCTTTAGCCAAAATTTACACTTACTAAACTTTGCGTATAACTTGCTTTCACAAAGGATACTCAAAACTATCCACAAGTGCTCCACATGCTCCATTTCACTTTTTGAATAAACCAGGTTATCGTCGATAAAGATGACCATACAACGATCAAGATGGGGCTGGAAAACCTTATTCATCAAATCTATAAACACGGATGACACATTCGTCAAACTAAAAGGCAATAATAGGAATTCATAATGCCTGTAACGAGTGCGAAAGGCAGTTTTAGGAATAGCATCACCCTCGATCTTGATTTGGTAATACTTTGAACGAAGTTTAATCTTCAAAAACACTTTAGCTTTACTCAACTGGCAAAAAAGGTCTTCAATTCTAGTCAACGGGTACTTATTCTTGATGGTAACCTTGTTTAGCTCTTGATAATCTATACATAAAGGAAGAGGCCCATCCTTCTTTTTAACAAATAAGATTGACGGGCCCCACGTTGAAACACTAGGCTAGCTAAATCCTTTGTCTAACAATTCTTGCAACTGAGTCTTTAACTCCTTCAATTCCACTAGCACCATTCCATACGATGCACTTCAAATAGGTGTAGTTCCTGGAGCAACTTCAACTGAAAAATCTATGTCCCTATTCGGTGACATCCCTAGAAGCTCTTTAAGAAAGACATTTGGAAAGTTGTTCACAATTGGTACTCGATTGAAATCTTCTTTCACCATAGTTGAATCCAAAATGTACACCAAATAAGCTTCTTCACCTTTCACAGTTATCTTCTAAGATAAAACAATTGAGATTATATTGTTTCTAATATCACACTTCATTCTCAAAATAAAACCCTTGCGGCCATCTGTAGTTAATAGCCAAACAACTCTAGATTTACATTCAACAACTACATTATGCCAGGTCAGCCAATCCGCCAAAACTTAGTAGCATCATGCCTGTAAAAAAGAGAAATCTGCCAAAACCCAACGAGTGATCCTTTATTACCTTATTGACAATAGTACTCTGACTGAGCAGGTTCGTAACTATTACACTAGTCTTTGTAGGGACGACCTTAAGAATATTTTCATCCACAAACTTATTACATATATATAATTGAGTCGATCCAGGATCTATCAATGCATGAATGTTGTAACACCTATATATCACTATTAACCCAAAATTTAGGAAGCTAGGACTAGATTGAGAGGATTACCAAATTCTAAGACCCCACCAGGAAATTTAGAAATTTAAGTGGCCAAATTGTGATTAGTTTGATCCTAATTCTGGTTCAGTTAAGATTGAACCGGCTGGTTCCAAAGTGGGACACATAATAATTAAGATTGAGTGGCTACAATATCTATGAAGACCGTGCTGAGAGAGTATATATAGTGGTGTGTATAGGAATAAAATTCTTCTTAATTCTGCATTCCAAGCCTTTTTCCTTAAGAATCGTATTCTTCAATCTCCCTAAAGAAGAAGAGGATATAGTTGAAGGAAATTTTGCATGTTGCAGCCATTGTACAAATTTGAGTTTAGAATTAGGAAGATTGGGAAATTTTGCTAGGATGAAGGAGACTCTAGGGTTTGGAGAAGCTAAGCTAAAGAGGCAAGAAAACAATGTGAGTTTTTGCATTCCAACCTTGAAATGCTCAGTATTTTGGAAGCCTATATGAGTCTATGAGTATCCACCTTTTTAGTTCAGTAGGCGTGATCCATGATGTTCCATTATTAAAATGCATGCATTGCTTATGAACTTCAAAAAGGGGTCTTCGTTGAGATTAGATAAAGTTAGGTTGGGAAAAATGGGTGAATCAATTAGATACTGCCATATGGTGTTGCTATGTGCACCTGTGATGAGGGGACATTGTGGTATTCGAGTAGCAAGGTTAGGACGACGAATGGATGAATAGATAGAATGCAACAGGGAAAGTAAATAAAAGATCACAACTAGGCCATGGGATCGATTGGAGGCTATAAGCCAATTATGAGTAAGGCCATAGCTGAAAGATGTTATGACATCATAAATGAGTAAGACCATAGCTAAAATATGTTATGACATCATGATAGAAATGAGTAAGACCATAGTTGAAAGATGCTATGGCGTCATGTGAAAGCACTCTAGAATGACTAAATAGGACTAAGACCATGGCTGAAAGATGCTATGACATCCTTTAGAAGCCTATCGAGACACTAAACATGAGGAAGTCCACTGAGACATTAAATATGGGGAAGTCCTCCGAGACATTATACATGGGGAACTCCGCTGGGACACTAGACATGGGTAGTCAGCTAGGACTGTAACCTGAGGAGTCTGCCAGGGTGTAAAAACATGGGGATTGCAATTGAAAGCCCGTGGTTCATTAAGAATATCAAGGGTGAAAGTGGAGTTCGCAAGTGATTGGAGTGATAGGTCATATAAAGAACAGAGTTGGCATGACCAAATAATAAAGACCACTGGAATGGCGAGCGATGCCAAGGTTATGTCTCTACCCAGAAAGGGTGGGAAGAAAAAAAGCTCTGTTGATAAAAGGGGTATTTGTAGTATAAACATATACTAGTCCACTAGGAAGGCTACAGATTCCATGCAAAGTAAACAGGCATGGATAAGTATGCACTGGTACGTAGTGGTGTACATGTCATGGAAAAAGGTCACCTGAAAGGTTTAATAGGCTGAACTGTGTTCTCTAGAGAGAAAACGAATTCCAAGGCTGGATGGCCAGCAAAGCTCACCTAAAGATGGGGGAAAGTAGAGGTGAAATCTAGCCAAGAGTGAGGCATAAATTTTGTTGAGCTCCCAAGATCGAAGCTATAAACATTAAGAAGCCTTCTTTTAGGGATATTTTGACAAGAGTAAGGGCCTCGATGGTAGTAGTGAGCGGTAGTACAATCAGGCAATGATGGCAGTCGCTAATTGCTAGTCGTGAGAAGAAATAAATATGGTTATCAGGGAGTTAAAACCTGAGCTGAATGCGTCATATTTTTCTTAAAATTTCTATATGCAAATCTCACTAAGTTCGCCCAAACTTATAAGTTTTTTGCTCAAATGTAGGTTAGTTAAAGATTCAAAAAAATGAGAGGGACCAAGCTGGACTTCATTGGGTGTTATGCGGATTGTATATGCATATAAAGGAGCACCCTAGAGGCCTCTCCTCAGGGTTAAACTTGTCTGAATGTGTTACTGAGTCTTTGTCCAAAAATTTGTAATCGTCTAATGGATTCAAAGTCTTAAAGATTATTTATCCATTTAATACGAGTTGTAAATTCAATTAAATTTTAAAATCTAAATCGTTTAAGTGTGCAATTAAGTGAACAAAAGAAGATTTGTTAGGTCAATCTGATTAGCATCTGATATCCAGAACTGGTGTTTGAGTTGGGTATAGGGTGTTATAAATGTAGTAGTATTAGAGCTTCGATTTAGTCAATCCTGTTGACATAGGAATTAGAGGAATAGCCCCTATATTCATGTCACGATAACCCTAGCTTAGTTCCTTAGGATATTTTACGAGATTAATGTGTATTATGGAAGTGAATGCAGATGTGCAAATAATCAAGTCGGTATTGAACGTACTTTAGTTGTAGGAAATATGATAAGGCAATGTATGAAAGACGAGGAAAGAGAATAGGGAAAATCTTCATTTCCTCTTAGCTAGCTATGAAAGGGTTATAAATGTCATAGCCAAGATCGACTTGGGCATACTGGTGAATATGACTAAAATTTATTGACTTAAGTCAAAGGGGCCTGCGGCGACCTATGTGTTCAGGACAAGGTTAGCCCTTAACTTAGGCAAAAAGTCTTAAATGCCTTGCAGAGTATCCACCTTAAATTTTGCCAGCACCTCATCATTCTCCTTCCAGATGCGATCTATAGTGGCAAGATGTCGTTGCTCGAGGTTCTCCAATTGGCGAACTCTCTCTTCCAACTCCTTTACTTGGGTTTCCAAAGATTAACATTGAGACTCCCATAAAGAGGCAGACTCTAAAAGTTTAGTAGTCCGCTAAACAAATGTTTTATATGACTATCGGAGTTGGAAAGAGACTGCTCCCTAAAAACAAGGGCCATTTTAGAGTCAGCCTATTCGGTTTCATCTTTTGCACAGGCCTTCTGGAGAGCCCAATTCACAAGGCTATTTTCTATGAATAGCATGGCAAGGGAGACCGCTAGCTCGAATAGAGTTGGCTTGTGAGTTCCAAAAGAATCGGGGGAAGGATAAACAATATCCTCCAATTATGAGGGCAGTGCCCTATTTTGATGACACTAGAAGTAAAAATGAGAGAATGGATATTTGCCTATGCAGATGTGACGTCGCTAGGATAAGAAGGTTTGGACTTCTCCTGATAGGGGAGCATGAATAAGGGCATCGAGAGGTGAAGTAAGAGGAGTTGAGGTAGTAGTTTAGGGGCCCATAGCCTTGGTAGACCTAACACTAGATGATCAAAAAGGCATGGGGAAGGAAAAATATGGCATGTTGGGGAGTCAGGTATTAGGAAGGATGTCTTGGGTAATGGGAGGGGAATGGTGGGTTTTTTCTTTGGAAAATGGGTTATTTTTTGGGCATGTGGTGGATGACTCATGGTCGTTACTATCCCCAACATTTGAAGCCCCCTCTTTGAATCTCGATCTCTTGTGACTAATGCTGCTAGCTCGTGCTCTCAAATCCACAACATCTATGACCTATTGTGCACTCTCTAACAAGGTCACCACACCAATGAATTCAGGTCGGGACACTAGTGTTAGAGGAAAATTATGAGTAAGACCTATGAAAGGAACAATGGGTTTAACAATGCTTTCAACTAAGTCTCCATCTGCTGATTCGCCTAGGGAACCTGGAGTTGAGGTTAGCCAGTGATGGGGAGGGATATTGCAAACATAGTAAAAGAAATCAGTGGGCCCCCTTAATTTTCAAACAAGAGCCTAGGCTAACTTGTTCTCGACCCCAAACACCCATGCCTCCTCAGCACATTGAACCATTTTGGGGTTAACACCAAGATGGTGATCTAAGGCTCACCAACCATTTGGGATACTTTCCTACAAACAGTAGTGAAAGATGTCTCTAATGGTGAGAAGCCATTTTTACTCTAGAATCCACCCTAGATTCGATCTTTCCAATTGCGCCACTATGATCTCCTTGTCTAAGTGTTGGAATCATTGGCAAGTTGAACCGATAGGAATCGACCACCTTGTGGGAAAATCAAAACCGTGAGAAAGCTTGTCTTTTACCAAAAATGAATTTATTACGGTTCAAACATAAGTTTGGAGCCCAGCCATTGAGGATAGGTTCGCGATCTGGGATAACACTGAAGTGGACTATCCAATTGAAAGACCTTGCGTCAGGACCTTCAATTGGTAAAGTGTCGGAAGACGCCAAGAAGGGGGGACTTGTTACGACTACCGTAGTGCAAGAAGTATGCCATTAAAGTCCACCATGATAAACCAGTAAGTTGCCCTGGTGTAATTCTGTACTCTGAGTACAACACTAAAGAAAGGATATAAAGAGAGATGGAAGCCAACTTCCATTAAGTAGAGAGGTAGAATGAAGCCCTCTTCAGAATCACTCAAATGTCTTCCTCCCATAACAATTTCGAAGTGGTAGGCAAAGTTAGGTAGCTCGATACCCTCGGCTACCAAATGATTTACCATCTTCTCTGTAGTGGTTAAGTAACTATATACAGACGCTCTCACTGAAGTGACCATCTCCTGGGGCAGAGGATCATTTTCATCCTTAACGATAATGTTCCTTTGGCGATCCCTTTAACTTCCGGAACTGGTGCCTTTAACCCTTTCTCCTAAAATGGGAACAATTTTAGACAGAGTAGTATAGTAAAAGAAAAAGGAAAGGAAAGGTGAAGGATTGCCTGGAAATTGAGAACTGACTACAATGAGAGGGTAACCATTATGAAGGGAGACAGGAACGAAACAAGGAAGATGAAGAAGGGAAACTTATGGCCTAAAAAGGAACTTAAACGACAGAAGGGTTGAGGTGGAAAGTTGATCCCTCCTCTTGATGCATTGGGTTAAGTGACCAAGCATCCTAGGGAAGTTTGAATTCTAAGGATAGCAAACAGTTCACGTCCCCAAACATGGTCCTGACAAGTGTTAACTAGGAGAAGAGTTTTTTCCTAAACCCTTTATTGATCAAATAACAAGAAAGCCTGCCAGAGAAAGAGGTCTATCACATATCCATCTGTTAGAGTGCATTCGTATAGGAAACGTTTGGTACCAGGAATAAGCCAAAGGCACGCTAGGAAAACATTAGAGTTGTCTTCGAACTTAATACCTTCTACGGATGGTGGATGGGTAGACCCACTACTCCAGTGGAATAGATTCAAAGAATCATACTAGGATATTAGTTAGCACCAAGGTAACAGGGATATGTAATAATGACCATCATAACAGTACATAATAAGTACAATGACAGTCCACTTTTAAAGTTAAACCCAAAAGGAAATTTCGAGCACAAAAGTATTCTTTAAGGGTAGGGAAATTTTAACACCCGAATATCATTATTAACTTGAAATTTAGGAAGCTAAGACTAGATTGAGAGCATTTCCGAATTTCAGGACCCCACCGGGAAATTTAGAAATTTATGTGGACAAATTACGATTAGTTGGATCCAAATTCTGGTTCAGTTAAGATGGAACCAATTGTTTCAAAAGTGGAAGACATAATAACTAGGATTGAGTGGCAACAATGGTCTGTGAAAGTAGTGCATAGGGAGTATATATAGGTGTGTGTGTGTGTGGGAACAAAATTCTTCTCAATTTTACGTTCCAAGCCTTTTTCCCTAAGCATCGTCTACTTCAGTTGCCTTGAAGAAGAAGAGCGCATAGTTGAAGGAAGTTTTTCATGTGGCAACCATTGTGTGAATTTGAGTTTAGAAGTAGGAAGATTGAGAACTGCTACTGTAACAGCCATCACTCCTCTCTATCATCGGATTAGGTTTACAGGATGCTACAACACATAACTGAATAGAATCATGCTATATCAATTAAATTTTCTCTAAACGATAATCATTCATAAATTATATAGTAAAAAACAAGTTATTCATACATTATCAGGGTTAAATAAACCTTACGAAAGCTCTAAAACTATTCAGAACAAAACAGGGACTAATTTGAAACATTTCAAAAAATTATGGCAAAAAATGCAAAATAGGGGTTACACGGCCGTGTGACAGGTTGAGGTTGTGTGCAGCTGAACCACATAATCGTGTCCTCAAATCATGTAACAAATTAATTCCATGTAATCTAGGGTCACATGGCCGTGTTTCCAGGCCGTGTAACTAACTATGGCCGTGTAGATCTAATTGTCACCTAATTATATAGGCCACACGATTGTGCCATCTGCCCGTGTAGGGCACATGGTCACATTTCAAACTGTGTGTACCTATAAATACTGTAACACCCCATACCTGGTCCAGTCGCTAGAATCGAGCTACAAGATTCTACAACATAAATTAAGACAACTGCAAGCAATTTACATAAGTATCATTCACATATATTGTAATGTAATAATTTGAAAACTACAACTAAATTGTGAAATTTAGGAATGAAATAGGATTGATTTGTAAAATTTCAAAGTTTTAAAGTTGGTATCGATATTTAATTGTTGGGTATCGATACTGTACTGATACCATATTTATATAACGATACAAAATCACGATTTTGTTTGTTATGCAAAACAAAGGTATCGATATTTATTTTTTGGTATCGATATTTTAAGAAAAGTATCGGTACTTGTATAAAAATCATACAATTTTGGCATTTTGTTTGTTTAACAAACTATTCGTATGGCCAAATATCGATTCCAAATGCCAAAATATTGATACTTAAACTCAGAAATGGTAAAATCCTATCTTTAAAATGCCTATTTCATGCCAAACTCACTTGAACTTAAATGATATCACTTAGATACAATTATATACATGAAAATAATCACCTAAGGGCATACCTACTCATATCCAACATGCCAAAAACATCACTTTAAGAATCAACCTAGGTGCCTAACCAATATGCCACAATGGCACCACAATTCAATCATTAAGCAACAACCATTCATGTCAAGCTATCCAAACCTAGGCATACATATGCAACTATCATTCTTATAGCTAGAATACCAATATGAAAATTCACCAAATGGCCTAAAGCATATGCCCCTATTTCTTCAAGAAAAACATACTATAATTGTAAATGCCTCAAACCATTTCAAAATTCAACTTAATCATACCAAATGTAAATACCTGCCTTGTGCAATTAAAAAAAATCCATAGCCATTTCATGTCATTGCCTAAGCATATACAAAATGCTATTCAAAATTTTACCCACATCATCAACCTAATAAGTATTAAATTAGTACCAACCACATAACAGAACGAGATTATGTATATAAGCTTATACACAACCAAAGTACCAAAAAATGCTCATTAGTTTGCCAAGTAAACATCCTATATACATGCCACAAGTAACCAACTTCAAAACATCAAAAAATCTATCAAATCGAGAGATGGTAGGTGTGAGCTTCTCGCTGATCCGATTGACACGTTCCAAGTGTCCAAAATCTACGGAAAAGTAGTAACACGAGTAAGTATATAAATACTTAGTAAGCTCATACAATGTAAACATTTACTTAACTCAATCAATTTAACACAATTCAATTCATTAAGTATCTCAAATATACCCATCAAGATTCAACAACAACATCAACTTATAACATTTTGAGCTCAATCACATAAATAACCTTATTTGTTCTAATTTTCATTTCAAGCCAACTTATACATATATTAAAATCATATACATCATCTTGGCAACACATAATGACATACCGTACCATTTAATTCACAATATTCTCTATGAAAATTCATACAAGAACTCTGTACATAGGTGAAAATAATAGTGCCTGGTTACTCATTAAGGTTGAACCTGCACGATAAATAGCTTGGCCAGGGCTTAATATTCTTGCATTCTGGAGTTCGCAACATATGCAGGAACTCAGAACCTGGGCAAAAACTCATAACCTTGTGTATGAGACTTTTACTAATTTAATCGTGATTTATCTTACATTATGACATAAATTCCAATTCTCCAACAATAAATATTAACAAATAAAATATAACACATTTACATAAGAAATTTAAATTACACTGTATAAACTTACTTGATCTCATAACCCGTTTGTTGTAATTCTTGATCTAAAGCATGATTTGCCTCAATTAACTATTCCAATCAATATTTAACATCAAATTATAGTCATACCTTAGCTCAATTTAATTTTAAAAACAATTTTCTAAGTTTTACATTTATTTCAATTTGGTCCCTAAAACCGAAAATACTATAACATTCAAATTTGAGCTTTGTAACACCCTATATCTGGCTTGGTTTCCAAGCTCAAATATCAGGATGCCACATCATCGTCTCGTGTCATATACAACATTTTAAAATCTCGTTGTAAAAGAAATGTCTTATAGTATTCATATAGGTGTTAAGTCAATCTTACTTTTTAGTTATCATTGTTACATGCTAAACATACATCATAGTATTATAAAAATAATTATACATGCATTTTGACCAATCGAAAAATTTTCCAAACTGTTACGTAGGTATTGTGTAATAGCCTGCTTTTCAGTTGTGTTGGAAATAATGGTTTCAGGATCACAAATCTGATGAGTGAGTTCTTATAATTAGTATTTAAATTATATGAGTTAATAATAATTTTATTTATTGATACTAAATTTTGATTTGATGAATTTAAAACAATTGAATTAAAAGTTAGCATAAGTGGTTCGGTTCAAAAGTCAAGTGGTTATTGAAAATGAGGTATTAAGACCTCGTTTCCATAATATAAAGCTCTAAATATTTTTATTAAATATTTTCAGAGTTGTATTATATGTGAATTGAAGTTTGGTTCGATAATTTTGATGATTTATTGCTTAATTAGGGCAAAAGGATTAAATTGTAAAAGAGGTAAAAGTTAATCGCTATCAATTTAAAATAGTAAAAGGACCAAAATGATAATTAAACCATGGTCAAAAAGTCCAAGCGGTGGTGGATATAATTAAATCCACTAACTTTTGGGATATTTGCTCATTTAGTCCTAATTAGTTTAGGGTTAAATTGAACTTAAGTTTATTTAGTTGGAATTTAATTAAATTGAAGGACCAATTGTGCAATTAAACATTCCTTAAATAGTAATTAAACCATATATTTATTAAATGGACAATTATGGATATGTTTTAGTGATTTTATAAGTTTAATACAAAGGTTAATTTAGTAAATGGTTAAATGTAAATGTAAATTAAATATGATAAAATAACATCATCATCCTTTTCTTTCATTGTTTCGAACCAAAAAGCCATGGAGACTAATTTTCCAATTCGGTATGTGTTTGATGCTTGTTTTTAGTATTTTTTATGTTTTTGAGCTCGTATTAGCTTAATCTAGCTAACCTGGAGACTAATTTTGAAAAATTCCAAACATTTTGGATTATGCCATTGATTATTTTAATGTTTTCTTGAATTTTTATGAGAGATTATTAAATTTGGTTGTTAAATAAGACAATTTTGTAAAGTGATTTTTGATGATTTTAACGTTTAGGGATTAAATTATTAAAGTGGTAAATTAACATATACTTGAGGTGAAATAATTGCAAATATGGACTATTGGGAGGTTATAGATGATTCATCTAAATTGGGTTGTAAAAAAACAAATGGTTAAATTCATGTTTGGGTCTCAGGGTCTAAATTGAATAAAAGTGAAATACTGGGGGCAATTTCATAAAATGTTAAGAAGGACTTAATTGCATATAATGAGTTAATTTTTCTATTGGAATTATTTAATTGAATGAAAAATATTATTTTAGATCCTAAACGAGTGGGAAGTCGAGGAAAAGAAGAAATTACTAAATAGCCCCTGTACTTTGTTGTCACTGCAATTTAGTCTAGTAAGTTTGTACGGTTTAAATTTAGTACATTTTTAAATGTATTATATGCACATAAATTGTATAATGTTTGGATTATACTGATGTGTGTAATTGAAAATGAAAATAATGAATTGACATAATGTCGATCACTATTTGAGCTATTTAGGACCGCTACTACAAATCAGCCGTGTGAGTTGTTCAGTTTAATTCTAATGTATTTAAATGCATATTAAATGAATTGAATTTTTTGGCTGAACAATATAATTATGCTATGTATATGAGTAATGAAGTAAGAGATTGTTTTATTGTTGAACAATAACGAGGTACTTTGAGCTGATGAATGTTTGGTTAATGAACTAATGCTTGTATATGGAATATGAGATAGTGAATTATTCATTTATTTTTTTGTGTTAAGATACTCTAAACTGATGAATGTAGAATAGAGTACGATTGGTATGCCAATAGGTTAATATGTGCGCGATACAGGATAGATTTGAGTAGTGAAGATGATTTCTATATATTCTCTGTTCACTAGATATGCCGAGGTCCTGCATTTGTTGCAGACTATCATGATATTTTACATGTTAAATGGCATGTTGGATGGTACTGGCTCTTACAAGCAACTGGCTTTCAAAAACTTGGAACGACGGAAATGTACATGTGTACACAATTGCAACAAGTAATACAGTGACAAGTAAATGTCGAGTTATCGTACCCACAAGGACTGTGAAAAGAATTATTTATGAATGCTATTTAAAACACTTTGGTGAAGAAAAATATTTTGTTTGAAGAGGGTGATTAAAAACTAAGATTTTAAACTAAGTAAGCTAAATAAATAAATCTCAAATGCACTATTTCAAAATAAGATTTTAATCAAGATGACATAATTGTGTTAGATTAATTACATTTCTTAACTTAGAAATATTAAACTCATGTTTATATTGTTACGAATAAGTTCACGGCAACTCGGTAATTTGCTAACTTATGAACATACTCACCTACCAAAATCCATTTATCTCTTGACTATATCCCTATGTCAATTCAACCGATTAAACAAATCTTAATAGGAAAATATGTTACTACACATACATACTTATTAAATCGAAATAATATCTTGTACGTATCCCTATGTCAATTCAAAAAATTAACTCGATTTAGTAAGCACATAAAAGACTATGTAAGGTAACAAAGTATCCTTACCTTGAAACAGTTTAATCACAATAATCTTGCAAGTTATGCAAGACAAATGTATCGTCAGATACCGTTGCTAATCTAACCCTCAGCTACCTCAGATGATTAAACATGCACTAATTAAGTACTGTGTCCATTAATTACAATTTCAATTCGTTTAAATAATTAATTCATTAGTTACCTAACAATTGTAATTCAAGAATAACTGAGTTATGGTTTTACATAATCAAGCATCCTACCGAGGCCTATAACAACATAAACACAATTTCAATAATTTTAACAAACGAAATGCAATCAGCCTAACACGATTTAAATTCAGGCTAAATTGATTAAATTAACCATTCCAACAACATAAATATTCATAGATATGTTTAGCATAACACCAACAAAAATTAAAGAGATAGGGAACAAGAATCAAATCCAGTGTTTTTCCGTGGCTTGACTAGTTGCTCCATTCTTCCTTCTCCGTTGTCCTTGTCGACCAAGGCTACTATGAACACTTAATTGATGCTCCAAATAGCTGATGAATACCCCTTTCCCAAGAGGAGAAATCGGCAAGAGAGCAAGGGAATTTTGGAATGGAAAAGAAGAGAGAAAGTGGAGAGTAGAGAGGAAATATGTGAATGCTTGAGGTGTGTTTTCTAAAATGACCAGCCTAAGGGGGTTTTTATAGATGAGGAGGGCTTCTAAAAATAGCTAAAATTATCAGCCAAAGAGCCCTCCCTTGGCCGGCCACACATGTGGCAAGGTTGATAGTTTCGACTTTGCTAATTTAGGCTTGAGGCAAATATATAAAGCCACCAATTGTGGAGGGGTTTGAATGCAATTTGAACAAGTCTTCAAGGGCCTCTTTGGAAGCTTAAATAATCCGCTAATAAGATAATTTGGGTAAACTCTTGGGACGGTTTTTGAGCTGTCCATTTCTTGGTCGGTTCTGTTCACTCGATTCAGTTCAACTGGACCACTTTTGTTATAATTAATTAATAATAATTTATTAACCCAAATTAAATTGGAGATAAATTAAAATTAATTATATTATGAATTAATACATATAATTTTGGACCGTCTTAGGCTGAAATTTAGTTCGCCTTGATACTTCAAATTGCTTCTCGGTTTTTTGCTTCTAGTAGTGTCTGCTGAGCCATTTTTCGCCCTTTGTGCAAATCTGTCGAAAAGAATCAAAATTCATCAAAATTAATTACAAAATTAACTAAAATTCAAAATTTTCATATTCGATAAGAATTTTATCGAAACTGTATGATTTTAAGTTAAAAAGGGTATGTAAAAATGTGTAAATTTCCATGTTTCCACACCCTAAACTTAATTCATTGCTCGTCCCGAGTAATGCACAAATTAAAGAGAATTACTCAAAAAATACCTTTAAAAAATTCCTTCAGAATAACATCTTCCCAGAATTATGAATTTAATATACTTATGCTCAAAAACAAAAAAAAATTATAGTTATGCTACTTAAGCATACATATCATTCAAATTAATCTCAACAACCTTAACAAGACATGCTAACCCTTACCAATTTGATTTTATTTCCTTATTCAAGATTAAGCTGCAATCAATAAGTTTAACTTATGCCTTCATATGTTGAACATAGCAATTTCTCTCCACTAATGTAGGTAGCATAGAAAACTTGAATCAATAGGTCTTTAAAAAGGTTGTAACGTAGCTAGGCTAGAGGTAGGTAAAAGATAGATAAATTTAGGCTTCTAAACCCTAGACTCAGCTTCAATCGGACCTTTGGAATAATTTCCCTTAATACACCAACTTACTTTGCTTTCACATGTTCCTTTGTACATCTTTCTTCTTTCAAGTACATGTGCTCCTTTTTTTGAGCATTTTACTGTATGTACTACAATTTTTAGAGCATATGAAACTTCTTTCAACTCCCCCAACCTTATTTTCAAAGAATATTCTAAATAGTACTGAGTCTAGTGTTTGGGACAATTTAAAGATAATTATGAGAGAAGTGATGGCTAAATATTGCAAGGGTTCAAATAAAATTAGGCCATATAGTCTCAAAGTTGGGTTTCAAAGGATAAAATTTCATCAAGGTTGGCTTGAAAGGCTCAAACGGTCAAAACAAGAGTTGCCTAAATCATTTTCAACATTCCATGCTTCCAAGGATTTCACCTCAAGAAACTACTAAGTCAATTCTAGAGACTTAAACTTTCATGCATGCCTACCTTTCTTAAGGAACTAAAAATTTTATGGTACAATTTGCATGCTTTATTAAAAATACATTTATATCATTATTTAGTTAACATAACAATTTGTTGAAATAATAGAACTTTATTTATACTGAAGTTTAGCATACTTAACAAAATTTCAAATTATTGAACAAAATATATCCTAATCATAATTAAAAGAACTATTTTTCTAAGTGGAAATAATTTCAATTTTTCGGTCCCCCTACTTAAAATGAACAATGTGCTCATTGTTTAAAGTGAATAGATACTATACACCAGGCAGGATTCTAGAAAAGAGGAGGTGAGTCAATTTGACTGCTTAAGTACCAAGCTCTTTCTAAATCCAATCTTAGACATGTATATATCTATTGCCACGCTTTATACTTCGCGACTTATTCAATTTTATTAATGATTTTCATCTCTTGTTTTATTATGAAAAAATTCCTAGTTAACTTTATCCTAAAATAACCTAAGAACATAAATAAAATAAAGTCGAGATCCCCCATTTATTTATTTGCAGATCCTTTCGAATTCGACTCATCTTTTGCTCTATCATTATTGTCTTTGCATGAATCGCTTTGCTTCTTTTTTGATAATGGGCTCAATGGTTGAAATATGTAATCTGGAAACTAAAGCACAAAAATAAATGAGTCATTGTAAATTTTCGTAAGAGCACTTCTCATCGAGTCATCCCTTATTTTTGAGTATTTCTAGTAAGCTTGTTACTACCACTGCATATGTTGCATTATGTCCATTAACTCTGACAGCTCATCTCGAAGACCTGGGTGAAGTGGTTGAGCTTTGAACATTGAAGTCTTGATATCAGGTTCAGCTTCTGGTTCAATTGGTTCCACCTTATTAGGGACTTTAGCTGATTGCACTGGCTCGATCTCTACGGGATCTTCTTCTTCTTCTTCTTCTTCTTCTTTTTCGGGATCTCTATGGGATCTCGTTGCTGTAGAATAAAGTCTCTAGCTATTCGATAGAGGTCCCAATCTATGATTTTGCCCTAGCTATAGCCTGTCTTCTTTACGTTTGCAAGAATTTTAGCTTTCAAGCACAGAATTGTTATCGTAAAGGGAAAGTAAGCTGGGCTAGAACGTGAACGTCTAACGACACAATTCTGTATTTCCCTCAGGATGATTTTTCCCACATCAATGGTCTTTCCAGTTAAAATCAAGTATAATAAGACCATTCGCTCTAATGAGATTGTAGTCCCATATGAGCTAGGCATAAGGCTGAATTAGATGAAGTAGAACCATACCTTTGCAAGTGGTGTCAAATATTCTCTTCGACAAGTGTGGATTCCTTGCTTTGACATAGTCACTTAGGACCTAAAACTATAAGTTCCTCGAGAATTTCTTGCAAATTTTTCGACTCTATATTGCTCATCAAGGAGGAATATTCATCGTTTTCAAAATTAGGCAATTCAAAGAACTAATTAATAGTGTTTGAAGTTATTGGTACCTTGATTCCACGAACTGGAACTTCTGTCAACTCGCTTGAGGTTAAATTTGCATAGAATTCGTGTGCTAACTCCTCATCCACACTAGGTCTCTTCTCACAAAACAACTGCCAATTGAGAGTTTCAGCAACCTAACGAATATGTGCCATAAAACCAATATAGTTGCTTTCTTTCAATGTGAAACCTCTCTTTGGATGCATCTGTTGATTTTTGAAGATACTCTCATGTCTTGCTTTGGCTTCTTCACAGTGGGACTTGTTTTGTGATTCGTCAATTTGTGCAGATACACGAGTTCTCTTGTGAGGCATGATTAACCTGATCATAAGATGGTAACAATTATTTTCTCAAAAATTTAATTAATATAAAATATTAATAATTTAATAAATTGAAAAATTAGATAATTAAATTAAAATTTAGGAGAAAAATTTGTCTTACCACCTTTTATGTAAAAATTAAGAGCCTTTAAGAAAAATAATTTTGAATCAAAAGATGGTCAATGAAAAAAAATTGAGGGGTTTTTGGCTAAGGATGGGTGAAAGGGTGATGTGCCGCTCGGGTATGCATGGCAGTAGCGCGCAGCAGGGGATGGATGTGAGCAGCGTGCGGATCGTTGAGCAGGCCTGGTGTGGGCGCGCATGGGGTGCTGCTAACCGATCAGCTGGGCGATGCTGTGGCTAGGGAATTGTTAGGAGGTTTCGACACTTAAGGGTTTTGGTGTTTTTGGAGGGAATGGTGTATGAATGAAAAAAAAATAAGAATAGATGGGTGCAATTTATAGTGAAAGGAGTAGGAGCTAGAGTAGAATTCTTAAAAATTCTAAGTTCTAATTCTACTCAAAGTAAATAACAATTAATAATTAATATAATGCATATTAAATTATTATTTGCTATTAATTTATTAAGATAAAAACTTATCGAATAAAATATGATTAAATTAAAACTAATCCTAACTCTAAATAAAGCTGATAATAATTAATATATATTATAATGGATATAATTAGATATTAATAATTATCATATTTTCTTTTTCTTTTTTATTGAACTAAAACACTTATTCTAGATGCTTTTGAAAATATTTACAAAAGAGGCATCTAATTTTTAATATTTACAAAAGAGCAACCAGAATTTTAAAAATAATTCAATTAAGTTCTTAGACTTAATGAAAATTCAAAATTGAGTTGCAACATAAAACTTGGATCAAAATTGACCCTTTTATTTGAAAAACTAAAAGTTTATTTTGTCATTTAGGGAATAATTTCTTGGGAAATTATGTTAAAATTAATTCCCAGGAAAGATTGGAGAGGTCACAAGCGGTCCCGCTTAAGTTCCAATCTCCTAGACAGAATTTATTTAAACATACTAATCCTAAAAATATACCCTAAATCATTTATTCAAATAGAAGAACAAGAAAAATTAAATATCTGATAAAACGTTGAGCATTAACTCGAAAATTACCTCCCTTACCTTGAAGTTCAACAACTCAGTATGGATAGACTCGATGAATCATAAATGGACTAGACCAACTTGATTTTAACTTACCTGTTAAGAACCTTAATCTAGAATTGAATAACAAGACTTGTTGCCCTGCTTTAAATTCTCGAACTCGAATGTGATTGTCATTCCATTGCTTGAGTCTCTCCTTAAGTAATTTGGCATTCTCGTATGAAGACATTCGGAATTCTTTTAAGTCGTTAAATTTAAGCATCTATTTCTCTTTGACTTTTTTAAGATCCAAGTTGAGTCGTTGGAAAGCCCAGTAAGCTTTGTGTTCTAACTCCAAGGGTAGACGACAGACTTTCCCAAGGACTAACCTATAGGGTGACATCCCTAAAGGTGTCTTGTATGCTGTCTTGTAAGCCCATAAAGAATCATCTAGTCTTTTGGACCAATCACGTCGGTTTGGGCAAACTACCTTATCAAGTATGCCTTTGATCTCCTTGTTTGCCAGTTTAGCTTGCCCATTCCTCTGCGGATGGTAAGCTGTAGCGACCTTGTTTTCACTCCATGTTTATCTAATAACCATTTCAACCACTTGTTCACAAAATGGGACCCTTCATCACTAATGATGGCTCTTGGGGTTCCAAACCTTGTGAACACATGTTTCTGCAAAAAAATTATTACAACCTTAGCATCGTTTGTTGGATATGCCTTTGCCTCAACCCACTGAGACACATAGTCTACTACTACTAATATGTACTTGTGACCAAAAGACGAAGGGAAAGGACTGAGAAAGTCAATACCCCAAACATCGAATAATTCTACCTCAATGATGTTTGGTCGATGCATCTCATTTTTGTTGGTGAAATTTTTGACTCTTTGAAATCGATCACAACTCTTTTCGTAAGCATATGCATCTTTGAATTGTGTTGGCCAAAAGAATCAGGCTTGTAATACCTTGACTGCAGTAAGTGTACCTCTGAAGTGTCCCCACTCGGCGCTGAGTGACAATGGTATAAAATCTTATGTACTTCATCTTCTACCACGCTTCTCTTGATCATTTGATCTACACACTTTGTAAACAAATACGGTTCTTCCCAGAAATAGTACTTCACATCGTGAAAAAACTTTTTCTTTTGATGATACTTCTTATCAATCGACATCAAACCACAAGCTAAAAAGTCAGCAATGTCGGCAAACCAAGGAGTATTATGGACATTCTTTACCTTCAGTATGTGTTCATTTGGAAACGTCTCTCAAATTAGTATAAGAGGAAAGTTCCCTTCTTGCGGCTCCAATTTGGACAAGTGGTCTGCTACTTGGTTTTCCACTCCCTTTCGATCTTGAATTTCTAGATCAAACTCTTGAAGTAGAAGTACCTATCGAATCAGTCTTGGCTTAGCGTCTTTCTTTGCTAGTAAATACTTAATTACTAAGTGGTCCATATATACAGTCACTTTGGTACCTAAAAGATAAGAATGAAACTTGTCAAAAGCAAACACAATAGCAAATAACTCTTTTTCTGTTATTGTGTAATTTAGTTGAGCTTCTGTCAGAGTCTGACTCGCATAGTAGATGGGATGAAAAGTTTTGTTCTTTCGCTGACCCATGACAACTCCAATCGCAAAGTCACCTGCGTCACACATCAATTCAAATGGCAAATCCCAGTCAGGTGTGATTATTATGGGTGCCGAGACTAACCGAATTTTCAAATCGTTGAAAGCTCTTAAGCACTCCTCATCAAATTTAAGCGTCGTGTCCTTCTCCAATAATTTGCTTAAGGGTTTAGCAACTTTGGAGAAGTCTTTGATGAATCTTCGATAGAAATCGGCGTGGCCCAAAAAGCTCCTAACACCCTTTACAGATATTGGAGGTGGGAGTTTCTCAATAACAACTACCTTTGCTTTATCTACCTCGATTCCATGTCTTGTTATCCGATGCCCTAGAACAGTACCTTCTCGTACCATGAAATGACACTTTTCCTAGTTAAGTACAAGGTTTGTTTCTTCGCATTGCCTTAGTACCTTGGTTAGGCAATCATCATATGTATCTCCGAATACTGAAAAATCATCCATAAAAACTTCCAAATATTTCTCAACCATGTTAGTAAAAATAGACATCATACATCTTTGAAATGTAGTAGGTGCATTACATAAACCAAATGGCATGTGCCTAAATGCAATTGTACCATACGGGCAGGTGAATGTTGTCTTGTGTTGATCTTCTGGTGCTACTGTAATCTGATTATACCCCGAGTATCCATCGAGAAAACAGTAATAGTCTCACCCTGTGAGTCTATCCAGCATCTGGTAAAAAAATGATAAAGGAAAGTGATCTTTCCTAGTAATCGATGTAAATTCTCCATCCTGTAAACGTTCTAGTCGTTATCAACTCATTATTCTCATTTTCAATGACTGTGATACCTCTTTTCTTTGGCACGCACTCGACCAAACTTACCCATGAATTATCTGAGATGGGGTAAATTATACCCGCATCTAACCACTTGATGATTTCTTTCTTGACTATGTCCTTCATGATGGGATTCAGTCTTTGTTGTCCATCAATCGTCCCTTTTTCACCATCTTTTAAGATAATCTTATGCATGTATACAGATGGACTAATTCTGCGAATATCAGCTATGGTCCATCTGATAGCCTTCTTGAATTATTTCAACACCAGGATGGTTTCTCTTCTTGCTCAGTAGTTAATTCTGCTGAAACAATCACAAGAAGAGTAAAAGAGTTACCTAAATAAACATATTTCAAATGTGAGGGAAGTACCTTTAGTTCTAATTTAGGTGGCTCCTCGATTGACACTTTTGGTTGGGCATAATCCCTTTTCTCTAACTCCAAAGATTCAAAGCGGGATTGCGGATTAAATTCCCTTTGAGTAGCTTCTAACAAAGCTAAGTATTCATCCTCCTCTTCATCATTTGGAGGATCTGATGTCAAAATTTGTTCCAATGGGTCCTCAACATAATTGAGTTCCTTCTCTATGATTAAATCCTTTAAATCGGACACTGTAGAACAATCATCAATTGTGTTAGGAAATCGCATGGACTTAAAAACGTTAAATATTACCTGATCATCCTGAACATGCATAGTAAGCTCGTCCTACTGCACATCAATAAGGGTCCTTCCGGTTGCTAAGAATGGTCTTCCTAGGATGATTGACACCTCTTTTTCTGCTTCAAAGTCTAGAATCACAAAGTCAGTAGGAAAGATAAATTTATCAACATGTACTAATACGTCCTCGATTTTTCCTTCTGGATGTGCTAATGATTGATCTGCTAATTGAAGTGTAACCGTAGTAGGTCTAACTTCACCTATCCCCAGCTTCCTAAATATTGACATAGGCATCAAGTTGATACTCACACCCAAGTCACATAGTGCCTTACCATAATATGTTGCTCCAATAGTGCAAGGTATGGTAAAACATCTAGGATCCTTCAATTTTGGGGGCAGTTTGTCTTGAAGATATGCACTGTATTCCTTCGTTGGGGCTACCATCTCAAGTTCTCCAAGCCTACATTTTTTAGACAGGATATCCTTCATGAATTTGATGTAGTTCGGTATTTTTTCAAGTGCTTCAACCAACGAGATGTTGATATGAAGTTGCTTGAGTACGTCTAGGAACTTCTTGAATTGAATTTCCTATTTTTGCTTCTGAAGTCTTTGAGGGTAGGGTGGTGAAGGTTTCTTTACTGGAACTGGTTGTTTCATTTTTTGTGGCAATTCTGCATCTAACAGAGTTATTAGTTGATCAGAATTAGCTGGTTCAGAAGTTACCTTGTCAGATTTTACAGATTCAATTTCTGGTGAAACTAGAATTTCAACACACGGTTGAATTCCTCTAACTCTTGAGCGTCAGCTGGCTCCTTCTCAACTTCAATGGAATTGGGTTCTAAAGTTTTTCCGCTCCTCAATGTTAACACTTTACAATGCTCCTTCCCTAGATTCCTCGGATTCTCCACATCACTAGGTAACGCACCTTGTGGTCGGTTTCTAAGTTCAGTTGCAAGATGACCCACTTGATTCTCCAAATTCCTTAGAGAGGCATCATTTTTCGCCATGTATGCCTTCCATAGATTCTTTAGGCTATTGGATGGTTCAGCTTGGGTTGATTTCTGAGCTTGTTGGGAAAAACTAGGTGGCTGGGTCGATCTAGGTTGGACATAATTATTACTGGTTCCTGCCCCTTGGTTACTCCAAGAAAAATTCTGGTGGTTTCGCCATGATGGGTTATAGAAATTGGATTGTAGCCCTTGCCTTCCTCGATTTTGGTTCTGGTTACCCATGTAATACACAGATTCTGGGTTCGATGGACATTCTTCAAACAAATGTTCTTCTCCACAATAAACACAGCCTACATTTTTAAATTGAGTCAGTGGCTGTGCTGCAAAACTATTACACCCATTAGTAGTAAGATTTTTTAACATTGAGGATATTGATGATACTTGAGATGCAAGTGAAGTAAGAGCGTCTACTTCATGTATTCCAGTGACTCGTCTTTCTAATGCTGCTCGATTGGTTGGCCATTGATAATTGTTGTTGGCAATCCTCTCAATGATTTCATAAGCCTCATTATAAAACTTAGAAAGGAGAGCACAATTACCAGAAGCGTCCATTGCCATCCTTGTGCGAGCATTGAGACCATTATAAAATATCTCAAGTTGTATGCAATGTGGGATTCCGTGATGAGGGCACTTTTGTAATAATTTTTTGTACCTTTTCCATGCCTCATACAATGAATCATCATCCATTTGTTGGAAATTAGTGATCTCGTTCCTCAACTTAGTATTCTTGCTAATGGGAAATACTTCATAATGAATTTTTCTGCTAACTCTTGTCATGTTGAAATTGAGTTTGGTGGTAATGAGTTCAACCAAGCTCGAGCTCTGTCCCTTAGTGAATATGGGAACAGCTTTAATCGTAATGGATCTCCGGGTACTCAAGCTAACTTGAAAGAATCGCTCACCTCCATAAACAGTGTTAAACGTAGGTGAGGATCTTCGGTAGGCATTCCACTAAATTGGCCCATTGTCTGAAGCATCTGGAACATGACTGGCTTTAACTTGAACTGTCGTGCCTTAATTTCGGGTCTCCTAATACCAAGATTAAGATCATGAAATACTGGCATGGCATACTGTCTCAAAGCTCTATCCCTATCATCAGCAATAAGGATAAGATTTTGAGCAAGGTTTACTCTGTTTCCTTGATTCGGATTTTTGAAGTTCATCTCTTCAGTCCTTCTCTGACTTGCTTGTCTTCTTTGCTGTCAAAAAGTTCGTTCAATCTTAGGGTCTACAGGGAGTAAATCAATGATTCGGTCAATACTCATAAACACCTGAAATAATCACAAAAAAATTATCTAAGTTAAAATTTGAACAGAAAAATAAACCAAAATGCAAAACTAACAACTTCACAAATGATGAATTTTTTAAAACACAGCCCCCGGCAACGGTGCCAAAAACTTGGAACGACAAAAATGTGCAAGTGTATACAATTGCAAGAAGTAATAAAGTGACAAGTAAATGTCGAGTTATCGTACCCACAGGGACTGTGAAAAGAATTATTTATGAATGCTATTTAAAACACTTCGGTGAAGAAAAATATTTTGTTTGAAGAAGGTGATTAAAAACTAAGATTTTAAACTAAGTAAACTAAATAAAGAAATCTCAAATGCACTATTTCAAAATACATTTTTAATCAAGATGACATAATTGTGTTAGATTAATTACATTTCTTAACTTAGAATTATTAAACTCATGTTTATATTGTTACGAATAAGTTCACGGCAACTCAGTAATTTGCTAACTTATGAACATACTCACCTACCAAAATCCATTTATCTCTTGACTATATCCCCATGTCAATTCAACCGATTAAACCAAGCTTAATAGGCAAATACGTTATTGCACATACATACTTATTAAATCGAAATAATCTCTTGTACATATCCCTATGTCAATTCAAACAATTAACTCGATTTAATAAGCACATAAAAGACTATGCGAGGTAACAAAGTATCCTTCCCTTGAAATAGTTTAATCACAATAATCTTGGAAGTTATGCAAGGCAAATGTATCGTTAGATACCGTTGCTAATCTAACCCTCAGCTATCTTAGATGATTAAACATGGAATGATTAAGTACTGTGTCCATTAATTACAATTTCAATCCGTTTAAATAATTAATTCATTAGTTACCTAACAATTGTAATGCAAGATTAACTTAGTCATGATTTTACTTAATCAAGAATCTTACCGAGACCTATAACAACATAAACACAATTTCAATAATTTTAACAAACTAAATGCAATCAACCTAACACGAATTAAATTCAAGATAAATTGATTAAATTAACCATTCCAACAACCTAAATATTCATAGATATGTTCAGCATAACAACAACAAAAATTAAAGAGATAGAGAACAAGAATCAAATCCGGTGTATTTCCATGGCTTGACTAGTTACTCCGTTCTTCCTTCTCCGTTGTCCTCGTTGACCAAGGATGCTATGAACACTTACTTGCTGCTCCAAATATCTGATGAATGCCCCTTTCTGAAGAGGAGAAATCGACAAGAGAGCAAGGGAATTTTGGAATGGAAAAGAAGAGAGAAAGTGGAGAGAAGAGAGGAAATATGTGAATGCTTGAGGTGTGTTTTCTAAAATGACCAGCCTAAGGGGCTTTTTATAGCTGAGGAGGGCTTCTAAAAATAGCTAAAATTATCAGCCAAAGAGCCCTCCCTTATCCGGCCACTCATGTGGCAAGGTTGATAGTTTCAACTTTGCTAATTTAGGCTTGGGGCAAATCTATAAAGCCACCAATTGTGGAGGGGTTTGAATGCAACTTGAACAAGTCTTCAAGGGCCTCTTTGCAAGCTTAAATAATCAGCTAATAAGCTTATTTGGGTCAGCTCTTGGGATGATTTTTGGGCTGTCCATTTCTTGGTCAGTTCGGTTCACTCGGTTTAGTTCAACTGGACCACTTTTTCATAATTAATTAATAATAATTTATTAATCGAAATTAAATTGGATATAAATTAAAATTAATTAAATTTGAATTAATGCATATAATTTTGGACCGTCTTAGACTAAAATTTAGTTCACCTCGATACTTCAAATGGCTTCTCGATTTTGTGCTTCTAGCAGTGTTTGCCGAGCCATTTTTCGCCATTTGTGCAAATTTGTCGAAAATAACCCAAATTCATCAAAATTAATTATAAAATTAACTAAAATTCAACATGTTCATATTTTAAGTACACTTTAATTATTTTGTAAAAATTAATTATTTTTTGACAAGAGTTTTATCGAAATTGTATGATTTTAAGTTAAAAAGAGTATTTAAAATGTGTAAATTTTCGTGTTTCCATAGACGGTACTGGCTCTTATGAGCATCTGGTGCGTTGGATGGTTAATAGTGTACTCGTATCTGTATATCATTCATTGGGCATTACCTTTAATGATCACTGAATGTTATTAAAATATGGAAATTAATAGCACAACTGTATTGAGCTTTGCTCACCTGTTGTGAGCTATGATTGACAGAAACTCTGATAAGAACCTTATTTCCAGGAACTCTATTCAAGACTTTAATGTTAGAAACATTTTTTTATAAATTTCATTAAATCAAATTTTTATGCGTGATTTAGTCAGCTTTATCGTTTGATCGATGAACTTACTAAGCTTTATAAAAGCTTACTCATATTTTGTTGTGTTTCTTGTAGATAACATTTTGTAGAGCGGGAGATTGGATCAATATGAAGGAATCACACTATCCGGGGATTCTTTTGGTAACACTTGAATTTATCTTGGCTTAAATAACATGTAATAGGGAAAATTCAGTTATGTTCTGTATTGTTTCATAGATACCTGGATTGTGTTTGAAGGTGCATTTTGATGTTGTGATATGTATGTTAAATTCCAATTTAAAGTATAGTGAATTTGGTATGGTATAAGTAAGGTAAGTTAAATTTGAACATGTTAAGATTTGTGTGATGAAACTAAATTAGTGAAATGTTGGATAATTGTGATGAGGTGTCATTATTAACCCATTGGTTAGGTCTTAAATGGATTGAATTAGCATGTATTGGATGTTCTTATATGTGTTTGAAGCCTTGTGATCACATGTTTTGTATTCGTTTATGCACCTATGCAATTGGGTGAAGTTTGAGCTTTAAGTACGACATTTTTGGGCTCACACGACATGGGACACGGGTTGTCACATGGCTATGTGAAGCACACGGGCAGGCACATGGCCAGCGACATGGCTGTGTGAAGGTATTTTGATTGTTACATTTGCTGACACACAGCCTGCAACAAGGTCGTGTGATCCAAATTAGAGAGTTACACGGTCCAAGCACACGGGCGTGTAGGAAAACCACATGACCATGTTTGGAGCCACACAGGCTGGGCTCTGTCACACGGCCTGGACACAAGGCAGCGTGACCTCTGACTTGAAAATTTTTAGTTTCTTCCTAAATGTTCTGATTTGTTTTGAATTGGTCCCTGAATGTTCGTAACTTATTTTTAGAGCTTCGAAAGCTCGATTTAAGGCCTGAAATTGAATGACCTCTTTCAAATTGAATATTACTTGTGGTTAAGGAATTGAGTTGATTTTAAAAAATGTAATCCTTATTAACCATTCCAACTTGACCGGTAACATCTGACTCTTTAACCTGCAACTGGTAGTAATCAGATCTCAAATCTATCTTGGAGAACACAGTGGCTCCTGTCAATTGGTCCAACAGATTATCAATTCTAGGCAGTAGATATTTATTCTTTATTGTTACTTTGTTAAGCTGCCAATAATCTATACACAACCTCATCGAACCGTCCTTCTTTTTCACAAAAAGCACTGGTGCGCCCCACGGAGAACAACTAGGCCTTGCAAAACCTTTATTAGTTAATTCCTGCAACTGAGCTTTCAATTCTTTCAGTTCCAATGGGGCCATTCTATAAGGAGCAATAGAAATGGGAGTGGTAACTGGAACCAACTCAATACCAAACTCAACTTCTCTAATAGGAGGCAAACCTGACAATTCTTCCGGAAAAACATCGAAAAACTTACAAACTACTGGAACTGATTCAATTTTCAACTGTGGATATTTAGTATTCAATATAAAAGTAAGATAAGCTTCATACCTTTTTCTCAAACATTTCTGAGCAGACATAACAGAAATCATGGCAAGAGAACTATCTGACTCATCTGAATTAAACCGGATAATATCACCATTTTTTCATTTCAACTCAATGTATTTCTTTTTGCAATTCACTATCACATCATAGGAAGTCAACCAATCCATACTAAGAATCACATAAAACTCATCAAATGGCAATATCATAAGATCAGGCGGAAAACAGTGACCTCTAATCATCAAAAGACAATTTTTACATACTTTGTCTACTAACACATACTGGCCTAATGGATTCGATACTTTAATCACAAATTCAGTAGATTCTATGGGCATGTTCATATTAGGCATCAATCTCATGCAAACATAGGAATGGGTCGAACCCGTATCAATCAAAGCAATAACACTAGTATCATAGAGAGAAAATGTACCCGTAATCACATCGGGGGAGGATGCCTTTTCGAGAGCCCGAATAGCATAAGTCCTTGTGGGTGCTCTAGCATCTGGTCTAGCTGCTAAGTCTTTAGATATACCCCTTTTACTTGCTCCAACTCCCAGATTCCTCTGTGGTCTGCCTCTAGTGGGAGCATTTCTCGATCTTGCACTCGATATTACTTCTCTTTTGACTGTTTCGGGACAATCTCGAATAAAATGATCTAGTGCACCACATATAAAACAAGCACTTTCATTTGCTTGGCACTCATCGAGATGACGTCTACCACATTGAGCACACTCTATTCTAGGTGGTCGAGTACTACCCACACTTGCGACTATAGTAGACTGAGCTCTTGAACCCACAAATCTTTTACCTTTGTTTGGCTAGGATACCCGGCTAAAATATTTGATCTAATAGAGAACTCTCTAGGCCTCCTAGATGTAGACTGAAATGATCTGCTCATCTGCCTTTTCTTCGTGTCTTGAACCTCAATTTTAGCTTTGCCCTTTTCTTTTTCTTTTAACAACTACTCTACCTTATAGGCTCTTTCAACTAGAAAAACAAACTCTTTTATCTCTAGAACGCCAACTGATAGTCAGATATCATCATTGAGCTCATCCTCAAATCTTTTGCACATGATAACCTCTGTAGACATACACTCTCGAGTATAATTGCTGAGTCTAACAAATTCATGTTCATACTCGGTTACAATCTTCTTACTCTGCTTTAACTCAAGGAACTTTTTTCTTTTCTGGTCAATAAACCTCTAACTGATATACTTTTTACGGAACTCCTCTTGAAAGAAATCCCAAGTAACTCTCTCGCTTGGTACAGCTGACACAAGAGTCTTCCACCAATGATAGGCTAAATCTCTAAGGAATGAAACAACACACTTCATGATTCCTCAGGTGTACAGAATAACTTATCAAAGACTGATACTATTCTCGAGCCAAAATTCTGCTCTCTCTGCATCATCATTTTTAGTTGCTCGAAACTCTTCAGCTCCTTATTTTTTAATCTTCTCAACTAGTGGCGTTTCTCTTATAACTGTACTTGTGACTGGGGGAGCTACATGGGGGATTGAAGAATCATGAAGGGGTGGAAGTCTAACAGCCGAATTCGTACGAATGAACTCGACAAACCATTCATTCATAGCTTGGAAGAAGGCTTCTCGAGCCCCTCCTCCCTGACTAACTGTAATGGGCCTTTCACTACTATCTGGTGGCACCATCCCTTCTGCGGAGTGGGTGCATTACTCTCTACATCATCTGCACTAGCTCGTTTGGGATCCATAACTATAAGAGAAAAACATTTTAAAACGTCAGGAGTCGTCACACTATCAAAATACAAGTATGGCATGTATAGCTAGACTCTTATTCATACTAAATATTCTAAGAACCGACTAAACCCTCACTCTGATACCAATAAATGTAACACCCCTTACTCGAGACCATTTTTGGAGTTGAGCACAAGGCGATACCTGACTTAACTGACTAGGTCAGAGCATAAAAATTTACTTTTAAAATAATTTTCTCACGTTTAATCAATATGTCCCTAAAAAGGGCCATCGAGGCCATAAAACATGAAACGGAAACGGTTCGGGTCCAAACCGGGAACATTAAAAATTTTCTGAATACTTAAATAAATCAAAATAATTTATTTCACTATTTACAATAAAACTGTCCACTTGTGTGACAGTCACTAATTTAATTATAACTCGAGTTACGAAACTCGAAACTTAGATCCATAAATTTTTCCTAAAACTAGACTCATATATATTTTTATCATAAAATTTCCAGAATTTTTGGGTTATCCAAATAGTACAGTTAATTCGTTAAATTCTCCCCTATTTCACTATCCAACGGTTCTGACCTCTATTTAGTAAAAATAATTATCTCATTGCACAGGCTTCATATGGTGCTTCCACTTGTTTCTATTAAAAATAGACTGACTAAGAAATCTAGACATATAAATTATGACTCATAATTCTTTCTGTACAAATTTTAATGATTTCCTAAAGTCAGAACAGGGGACTTCAAAAACCATTCTGATCCTATCTCACTAAAATTAAAATATTACAAAATATAAAATTCCTTTGCCTACACCGTTTCTTTCAAGTAAAAACAGACTCGATAAGATTTAATTCTATATGTCATTGACTCTCTAATTCCATTTCTACTATCCTTGGTGATTTTTCAAAATCATGTCAATGCTGCTGCCCAAAAACTGTTCCATTACAAAATTTTACTCTTTTATAATTTTTTGTATTAACTATCATTTAGGCATACATAACACCAAAACATGTTCTTAAATAGCCATTTCAATAGCTAATCATTATCGAGTATTTACATGCTATTCATTAGCCATATCATAAGGACACACACACAAAATGACTAAGTCCCTATACATGCCATAACTTAAAATGTTTCGAATAAAAAAATACCGAGATGGTCTGTTGATAGTGTGAAACGATCTCCGACGCCCTTACGATCCACGAATTGGCTTGGCGATATTATAAAAAGAAGGGAAGTAAAGGGGGTAAGCATAAAGCTTAGTAAGTTTACAAGCAAATAAATAACAACATTTATCATAAATAATTACACTCATAAATTATCATCATGTATCATGATCTTTACTTTCTTCTTTACTTACTGTCTTACTTGTTTACTTACTTGCTTACTTAAATAACTCATGATTATAACTTACTCCTCCCTTGCTAAATTTTTTTTCTCAACTGATAACTGAGATATTCTTAACCCTTAAAACTCACTTGAATCTATTTATTATGCTTTTACTTGAACTTTCATATAACATGGTCTATTTACTAGCCCGTTGTACCACTTGGAATACTAAGGATACTCGGGTCTCCTATCTGATAATAACATGCCAAAGCCATGTCCCATACATGGTCTTACATGAGATGTTTCCTGTACTGCAAATGCCATATCCCAAATATGGTCTTACATGAGAGTTCTCATATCGGTGCCCATGCCATGTCCCAGACATGGTCTTACGGGGGACCTCTCATCTCGATACCAACACCATGTCCCAGACATGGTCTTAAGTGGGACCTCTTATAACCTTAATAATTCCAATGCCATGTCCTAGACATGGTCTTAAATGGGTTATCATCCCCCTAATGTCATGACATTTGTATCCGATACATTCCTAATGTTTCAACGAGACTTTTTAACGCTAATTCTCTATCATCTCATACTTGAGGCAACATTAAATAATTTCATGAAATAAGTACATAATTTCTAGAAAATAATAACATTAATAATAATTATTGAAATATTACATTTATTTACAGTAAACTTACCTTAGTACAAAATACGATCAAATTTAGCAACTTAGTCCTCAACCTTTTTCTTTCCCCGGTCTAACTCCGGATTTCCTTCCTCTTGATCTATAATAACAAATTTAGCTTATTAATATTCACATTCATCAAAACAGTCCTTGACTCGAACTTTAGCAAAATTACGATTTTACCCTTAAACTTTTGCATATTTACACTTTTTCCCTAAAGCTCGAAAATTAAAATTCATCCCTTATTCTTATGTTTAATGATATGCTGAACATCTTTCCCTTCTATGGCAACATCAAATTCCCACTCTAACATTTTTTATGAACATTAGGTATTTTTACCGATTATGTCGTTTTACTCGTTTTCACTTAAAATCACCTAGAAAAAGTTGTTTAACATAATTTTAAACTTCATATTCTACCATAAAACATCAAAATAAACACATTTCACCTATGGGTATTTTTCTAAATATCAACCGTAACATGAATTAATGGTAGAATAAGCTAAACAGAGTTACGAGGACTCTAAAAACGTAAAAAAACATTAAAAACGAGGCTTGGATGCACTTACTATGAGCTTGAGAAAGTGAAGAAACCCTAGCTATGGTGTCCTTGAAGTTTCAGCTCTTATGGAAGAAGACGAGCACATTTTGCCATCTTTTTCCCTTTTAATTCTTTTTATTACCAAATGACTAAAATGTCCTTCATTATAACTTTAGTTATTTTTATCTATGCATGCACATTTTTGTCCATGAAAATCTAATGGTCTAATTACCATTTAAGAACCTCTACTTGAATTATGCACTTCTATTAAATCCCTTATCATCTAAAGCTCATATTTACCCACTTTTGCAGTTAAACCCTAATATGCAATTCAAACATGCAATTGCTGAAAATTTTTATCGGTATTCTAACACATGCATCCAATCAATCGATAAATCATAAAAATTAATCACAATAAACTTTTCTATCTCAAATTCGTGGTTTTCTAACCACTGTTCCATTTAGGCCCTATTTTGGGATGTTATAGATCTTTCAAATTTTCGACAAAAGCATAAAGTGGTGAGTGTATGGAATTGCTACTCGTAAGCATGAGTCACGTGTTTTTGAGAATTCAACTATAGCCTAAGCCCCTACTCTAAGTTCAGAGTGTAAGTCTTCTTGAATCTATAATTATCTTGTGGTTATGTATTGTGCATGAAATGTGATAAGTGAGTATGGTGATTATTGTGTAAAGTGCAATCATATACAGTGATATATATGACTATGCCAGTGTTTTGCAAAATATGCAAATATACTGTGATAGTTCACGGATAATCGGTAAGTAATATGTGTTGTTTTCGGATATTTTGGCCTTGTGGTCTTGGAACCGGTGGATATAGTTGACATGCCATAGGATTGTGAGTACTCACTTATATGTATAGTGGTTTTGGGTGTTGAGGCCCTGGGACATGTTTGGAGGGATAAGGGAATCAGACCTAAGCTCTATTCAATAGGACATGTGAGGGGAAATAAGGAGAGTGTTAGCTAAATGCTTCACTTTTGGGACATGTTTGACTCTATGAGTCTATGTGGTGTAATGAAGATCTATGTATCCGATGTGTGATGATAGAGCTTACTATATGTTTCATAACCCATGTGCCATCTTATAATATTTTATGTAATCACGTGGAATATGTTCTATGCTTAAATGAGTATGTATGCATTGTAAGAATGGACTATTAGATGATGCATGATTTAATACTATATGATGTTAGAATTAAGAATAAGGTACTTGTGAGTAAATGATTGGTTGTGTTGCATGATGTTATGTTTGCATTGTGGAAATTCTTTGCATTTACTGAGCTTGTTGAAGCTCACCCACTTATTTCAACATATACAAATTAGTGACGTCATAGTGTGGGTGGTGCGGTTAATGAGGGAGTGATTCAAGGAAGACTGGTTATTTATTGTAGGTCTCTATTTTTTTATTCATTTTGGGGAAATAGGCAATGTGGTAGAACTATTTTGGGCTACTGATCTTTAAACCTTCTAATTTGGCTTATAAGAATTTCATGTTTTTTTTATGTCAGCATTTTTAAACATTGATGTTGGCATAACGATTCTTACTTGGATGATTAGACACTTTGGAGAAATAACAAAATACTTATGCATGTTGCTTAGGAACTATTTGAAATGAATTATTTGCCATTCTATGCTGCATTTTTAGTCTCAGTAGCAGAGGTATTGATAGTTGGCTTTAAAAATCAATACCTTTGTGAATTAAAACGTATAGAAAAATAGAATAGGGATTTGGTATCGATACCTTATCTTGAGTATCGATACATGGGACTAAACTATCGTTAATTTATAGTAAGTACCGATAATTTTCGATAATTGGGATTTTTGGCAGGAAAACAATAAGCTACTTTGGTATCGTTTTTCCAAGTGGTATCGATACCACTAAAAGAAAATATAGGTACCTAAATGTTAGTATTGATACCTACGAGCAGTTTTTATGAGTTTTTAATGTTATCTAGTATTTTAAACTAATTTTTTAGTCGCTAAAACGCATATTCTTGATAAAATCTGAAAATTGGGTCATTAATGGTGAATTTTTGGGTTTGGGGATAAAGACTTGATATTAAAGTGTTTTTCAACTTGTTTTAACATGATTAGAAGCTTTCTAAAGTTACTTTGAAGTTTTGTTAAGAAATTCTGTTGAAAGTTTCTGTTAAAAGATAAGGTAGCTTAGGCTTATGTTTGTGACTGTTTTAATGAAGTTGATGATTGGTTGTTGAATGTGTGTTTATGTGGTTTGTCTTGTTGAAGCGTCGGAGTCAATAGGACCTTCAATGAGTAGAGATAAAGGCAAAGAAAAGCTTGTCTAAGTTTTTGGTTTTTGGCAAAAGCGTATATTTTGGTAAGTGTTTGGATTAGCTGCTCGTGAGAGATTCATTGTGTTATTTGGGAATTTAGTTGTAGCCTAAATCCCTTCTCTAAATTCCAAGTGTAAGTGTTATTTTACATATGCTAAATATGTGATAAATATTTTTTGTGAATTGTGATAAAGAAAGTTATGATGTGACAAAATATGAACAAGTTGTGATGACTGTTGTGACGGTAAATATGGGGGTATATTATTCATGTCATGTGATAGTGTGTATAATGTGCTAATGATATGGTTATGTAGTGGATATGTATGAATAATCGATATAGTAATATTTGATGACAGTATGGATATTTTGGCCTCGTGACTTAATGAGACCGGTGGATATAGTTGGCATGCCATAGGATTGTGAGTACTCACCTATATGTGTTGTGATATTTGGGGCGTTAAGGCCAGAGACAATTTTTGGAGAGATATGGGAATGCGAGCTAAGCTCCATTCACCGGGATATGTGTGTTTGGTGTGTTGTAGAGTGTTAGCTATAAGTTACACTTATGGTATATGTTCGATTCTATGAGTCTATGTGTGGTGTATTGGAGATCCGTTTATCCGATAAGTGATCATAGAACTCACTTTTGTATTTCATAGCTCAAGTGCCAAATTATCTTAAAAAGTGTATATATGTGTAATGTGATGTATGCCTAAATGAGTATGTGGATGCTATGCAAATTATTATAAATTGTGTTTAAATGGGATTATATGTAACTATATGAGATTAATATGTATCAGAATATTTTCCTAAATATTCGTATATAAATGTGTAAAAGGGATACATGAAAGATGATTAAATATGTAAATTATGGCACTAAGTTAAAGGCATTTTGGAAAAATGTTATAAGTTGTTTAGTTGGTGCATGATGACCTATTTGCGTAGTGGTTATTCTAAGCATTCATTGAGATTGTTAAGCTCACCCACTCCTTTTAAAACAATTGCAAATAAGTAGTGCTGGTGTGAGCAGTGTGGTCTCGAGGAGTGATCCAAGCTAGGAACTTAGTTGCTATTAGTAGGTGTTATTTGTTTAATTGGGTTTTGGGAATAAAAGTCAATGTGGTAGATGTTATATGATTTTACTATGAATTTTTAGTTGATTGCGTGCCTATTATGATTGGTATTTTGTAGACTTGAAAATATAATGTTTGGGACTGCCATTTTAGGTATTTTTGTGCATATTTTATAAGGTATTTGATGCATGATGTTTAGGACTAATCGAGAATGATCAATGTGCTGATACATGTTATATTTTTAAGGTCTAGAATAGAGGGATAGATATTTAGGCTTTAAAATCTATGTTGTATCTAACCGACCACCTAAGAGAAAACGTGATACACAGGGTTCTGATAGGAGTGCACGACATGAGAATCGACCAAGTCAGCCTAAGCTGCAAGATAGTGTTGTAGTTAGTACTGGTGGTTTGACGTGTGGTTGTGGATGGCCTCTTTGCCCGTATTGTGAGTGTAGGCATCCTATGGAGTGTCATAATTTGATAGGTGGATGTTTTAAGTTTGCTTCTAAGGAACATTTTCTGAGGGATTCCCCGAATAGAGTAGATGTTTCACATACTCAGATTTTGTCACCTATTTCTGTGCCTACTAGAGGCTGTGGTCGTGGTAGAAGTAATGGAAGACCGATTGTGCAGCATATTGTAGCTCATACTATAGCTATTCAGGTTGATTCTAGAGGTTTAGCTCAAGTTTATGCTATTAGGGAACCCCAGGATCAATATTCAAACATTAAGATTACGGGCATTTTTGTCTTTTGATCAATTTATTTATTCTTGTTAGTAAACTTAAGTACTATGCCTTCATAAATTTTGGCAGACATAACTAATAAGTAAAGAATTCCATTAAGGACTATTGATTTAAGAAAAAAAATGGTTATGAGATTTATAGATAAGAATGTCATAGTGAATAGAGGGAATTGTTGGAAAAATTATCATAGAATAGTAGTGGTAGTGAATACAATCATTAAGGAAAGTAGTATGAAGTTAGAGAGAAAGAGAATCAGAGTTCGCAGTGAAAGTGTGATAGTTAGTTTAAAAGTAGAAATTGCCTATCTTGTGATTAAGCAAGTAATGCGTCAGTAGGGAATTTTGAGGACAAAATTCTTTTTACAAGGGGAGAATTGTCACACCCCAAAATAGGGCCTAAGAGTTTTAGGGGTATTTTAGAAATTTTAGCCTTTGAGTGTTCGAAATTCGATGACATGGCATATCGATAATGTTTTCAATTATGGTTTTTAGAAAGTTAAGTTAATTTTTGAAAATGAGTTTTAAATACCTTTAATTTTATAAAAATGACTAATTTGTAAAAGAGTCAAAATTGTGAGTTTTTAAAAAGCAATTAGACCAAAATTTAAAAATCAACCTATTTCCTCTTCCCACCTACAGTTTTTAATGTTAACTTTTCCTCAAAACTAGTGCTCTTGTAACACCCTATATCTGGTCTGGTCGTAAAGCCCCAATACGAGATGCCACACCATATTCTCGTCTCATGTACATCCAATAGGAAACTAGATCCAAGCAAACCAATCTTCTTTTGTTAACCCGTATAAGTTTTAAGTCATCCAATTAGTTAATTAATATTTTTACATAAAAAATTTCATAAGGAATTGAATCATTACCTTAGATGAAGAAAATCTATGCATTTGATTGAAAACCTAAAAAACCCGAAAGCTTGACAACGGAGGAACTATGACATTTTTGGGTGTTTTTCTTGGTCTTTTATAGAGGTTTAAGGTTCAAGAGTGACAAAAATCAAACAAGATTAGGAATTGAAGTTCAAAATTGATTGAAAAAGTAAGAGAGAATCAATGGGCGAAAAAACTAGTTTTGGGGAAGAGTCAATATGAAAAACTATAGGTGGGAAGAAGAAATAGGTTGGTTTTTAAATTTGGTCTAATTGCTGCTTAAAAACTCAGAATTTTGAATCTTTTACAAATCAGACCTTTTTATAAAACTAAGGATATTTAAAACTCATTTTCAGAAATTGATTTAATTTTCTAAAAACCATAATTGAAAACATTCCCGATATGCCATGTTATAGAATTCCGAACACTCAAAGGCTAAAATTCTTAAAATACCCCTAAAACTCTTAGGCCCTATTTTGATGTGTGGCAAACTTTGATTTCAAAATCGATCTCAAGTTCATCTTCTAATAGTCCATTTGAACACAAAATTTTAGAATTTTCATACACATTTCAAATTTATTTCATTTTAGTCCCTAAGTTAAAAACTAACAACTTTTGCTTTATAAACTAGTCCATTAATATATCAAATCTTCAAAACAAACCAAATAGACACAAAAGCTTTAAGAAAATATCAATGAAAACTTAAAAAAAATTTAACAATTTCATGAAATAGTCCTTGGGTTAGCTAAATCAAGCTCCCAGGATTCTAAAAACATAAAAATTACAAGAAACAGACAAAAATTCACTTACCGATTAAAGCTCTTAGCATGGATGAGAGCTAAGGATTGTATTTTCTCCTCAAAATTGTTTTTGAGGTTGAAGATGACCAAATTCCATTTTTTTTCTTTCTCTTTCTTTTGTTTAATCATATTTTATTACAAAATTAACAAAATAACATAAAATAAATAAACATTTCCATTGATTTTTAAGCTACCTACAATCTATGCTTTAAAAAATATGAGTACTTGCCACATAAAACCATTCAAACTTCTTTTTTTAAACACTTAGTATATGTAATAAAATAGTGATTAACTTTTGCAACTTTTACGTTTTAGTCCTTTTCCTTATTCAACTAGCAAAATGACAAAATTACTAGACCAAAATTGAATAGGACACTTAAATAACTTCATAAATGTTAAATAAATAATATTTACTAATTCACATGTCAGAATTGTGGTCTCAAAACCACTGTACAACTGAAAAATGGGATGTTATAACTCTACCCCCTAAAGGAAATTTTGTCCTCAAAATTCTTACTAGGAAACAAATTGGTGTACTGAGATGTCATAGATTCCTCTATTTTCCATGTTGCTTCTTTGATACCATGGAAATGCCATAGAACCTTCACTAATGACACACTTTTATTATGAAGTTCTGTCACTTCCCGAGCCAAAATTCTCACTGGTTCTTCATTGTACAACAAATCTGGCTGTAACTCAATTTCATCAGTCGATATCACATGTGATAGATCTGAACTGTAATGACATAACATCGATACATGGAAAACGTTTAGAATATTTTCCAACTCTAGTGGTAGAGTCAAACGGTAAGCTACATGCCTGATTCTTTCAAGAATTTAGTACAACCCTATAAATCTTGGGTTGAGCTTCCCTTTTCTGCAGAATCATAATAACTTTCACCAACACAAAACTTTCAAGAACATTTTATCCCCGATATAAAATTCAATATCTTTTCATTTCAAATTAGCATACGATTTTTGTCGATCGGAGGCAGCTTTCTGACAATCACGGATAGCTCTAACTTTATCTTTTATTTCACGGATCAGATTAGTACTAATAATCTTTCTTTAACGTAATTCAGAAAAATACAATGGAGCTTTACATTTTTACCCATTATGATGCCTCATATGGTGCCATTTGATGCTTGTTTGGTAGTTTTTATTATAAACAAATTTAGCTAATGGTAAAAAAAGTTCCTAGTTGCTTTCAAACCTAATAACACAACATCGTAACATATCTTCGAGAATTTACATCGCTCACTCATATTGTCCACCTATTTGGAGATGAAATGTAGTACTAAATTATAATTTCAAACCCAAAGCTTTGTGTAGTTTACCACAAAATTTGGAGGTAAATTTCGGATCACAATCGAAGATAATGGATACTGACACACCATGTAACCGTACGATCTCAGAGATATACAACTCAGCTAATCTCTCAAGTGAGTAATCCGTTCTGACTAGAATAAAGTGTGCAGATTTCTTCAATCTATCAACAATAACCCATACGACATCTTTGTTTTTTGGAGTCAGCGGTAATCTCGATACAAAATCCATTGTGACTAGTTCCTATTTCTACTCCGAAATCATTACAGGCTGCAATAAACCTTATGGAACCTGATACTTGGCTTTTACTTGGTGACATACAAAACATTTAGCTACAAATTCAGATATTTCTCGCTTCATACTTAGCCACCAGTACATTTGCTTCAAATCATTATACATTTTCATACTACTAGGATGAATCGAATAGAAACTGCTGTGTGCTTCGCTCAAAATATCTCATTTTAGTGTCGTATCATTCAGAACACACAAATAACCCTTGAAATAAAAATACTATCATTACCAGTATTGGACTCTATAGTCTGATCATTTTTAATCGATTCACTCTCCAAATTTAACTTAGAATAATTTTTTTGTAACTCAAAAATTCATTGAAGAAAATTTAGTCTAATTCTCAATTCGGCCATAATAGAACCGTTGCTTTCTAGATTTAATCGAGTATTCAACACTTTCAGGGAAAATAAAGACTTCCGACTCAAAGCATTTGCAACCACGTTTGCTTTGCCAAGATGATAGTCAATAATCAAATCGTAGTCTTTCAATAATTTGAGCCACCTATGTTGTTCAGGTTCAACTCATTTTTAGTCATCAAGCATTTCATGCTTTTATGATCAGTGTAAATATGAAAATTTTCACCGTACAAGTAGCGTCACCAAATCTTTAAAGCAAACACGACTACAGCTAACTCAAGGTCATGTTTTAGATAATTTTTTTTGTGTGATTTCAATTGATGAGGGGCATAAACTATCACTTTTCCATCCTGCATAAGTACACAACCCAATTTGTTTAATAAGGCATCATTATAATCTGTAAATTCTTTCTGGATTCAGGCTGAGTCAACACTAGAGCTTCGATTAACATCTTTTTCACTTGGTCAAAACTCTATTGACATTTATTAGTCCATAAAAACCAAACATCTTTTTGTAGTAGTTTCATCAACAAAAAAACAATTATTGAAAACCCTTTCATAAAACGCCGATAATAACTTGGCAAACCCAAAAAGCCACGTACCTCAGTAACATTTGGCGGAGGTTTCCAATTCACAATTGCAAAAATTTTGTTCAGGTCAACCTGAATACCTTCTGCAAGAATTACATGATCCAAAAATCCAACCTCGAGTAACCAGAATTCACATTTGCTGAGCTTCGTATAAAGTTTTTTTATGCAGAATTTGCCACACCACCCTCATATGCTGATCATGCTCGATTTCATTTTTCACCTAAATTAAAATATCATCGATGAACACAACTAAGAACCAATCAAAATGTGGATAAAACACTCTATTCATCAAATCTATAAATTCAGCAGGTCATCAAACTAAATGGCATAACAAGAAATCATAATGGCCATAATGGGGTCTGAACATTGTCTTCGAAACATTTGGTTCTTTAACTTGCAACTGGAAATATCCTGATCCCAGGTTAATTTTTGAAAACAAAGTGAACCTTTTCAAATGATCAAACAAGTCATTGATCCGAGGTAGCAAATATTTATTCTTTATCGTCACTTTATTCAATGTCTGTAATTAATACATAATCTCAGAGTGTCATCTTTCTTTTTCATGAATAACACTGGAGCACCCCACGGTGATACACTCGGTCTAATGAATCTTTGATCTACTAATTCTTGGAATTGTGTTTTCAACTCTTTTAGTTCTATAGGTGTCATTCTGTATGGTGCAATAGATATCGGACCAGTCCCTAGTACAAGATCAATCACAAACTCGACTACCCTTTCTGGCGGTAACCCATGTAACTTTTTTGAAAAAACGTCAGCAAATTCTGGCACTGTTGAAACCTAATCTAATTTCAATTCAGATGTCTGAGTATCTAAAATGTATTCTAGATAAGCTTCAACACTTTTCTGGATCATTTTTTGAGCAGTAAAAGTAGATACAATGCTAGTAACATAATCAAATTTGTCTATTTCAACACTAATCAAATCACCACTTGGATGTTTCAAAATAATTCGTTTCTATTTGCAACTGAAAACTACATCATGAGCTATTCACCAATCCATACCTAGAATAACATTGAATTCATCAAACGGCAACAACATCAGGTCAGTAGGAAATTCATAACCTTAAATTTTCAGTGGATAGTTTTTACAAACTTTATTAATTATCACACTCTGACCTATTAGATTTGACACTTTAATATCAAAATCAATCGACTCTATTGGTTAATTCTTTTTTGTTACTAATTTTGTGCATATATAAGAATGTGTTAAACTACGATCAATCAATGCAATTAGAGTAACATCAAAAAGAATAAAAGTACCAGTGATGACGTCAGCTGCCATAGCCTCCTTTCTAACACAAATCGCGTAGGCTCTAGCTAGTGCTCGACCTTCGAATCTATTGGTCGTATCGCGTGTCTCGCTATGACTAGCCCCAAGGGTATTTCCAGGTTTTGGTCTTAACTCTCTAAGAAACAATCACTGGTTTAATAGTTTGCTCTGAACCATGTTCAGCTGTTTTTAAACAATCTCTCAAAAAAAGTTCGAACGAATCGCATTAGAAACAAGCTCCTTTTTTGAATCTACAAACATCAAAATGAGTTTTGGGACAATTTTCACAAGAAAGTGTGTTTAAATTCCCAACGCTAACAACACTCACTACTTAAGCAGTGCGAGTCTTCAAAGGAGTTTGTCAGAACATACTTTTTCTTATATTCCTAGCAGAAGGAAGAGATTGGCTTCTGAAATCTCTCAGTTTCTCAGCATGTTCGGATAACAGCACTAATTCTTTAATATCTAGTGCTCCCATAATTGCTAGAATATTCTCATTTACACCTTACTTGAATTTGGTACACATCTCAGCTCCTGAAGTTATTTGTTCTTGGGCATATTTACTTAGGTTCACAAATTTATGCTCGTACTCAACAACCAAAATATTCCCCTAATTTAGGTCCATAAATTCTAGTTTCTTACCTTCCAGATACAATTTGTCGATATATTTCTCTCTGAACTCAGTCTGAAAGAATTGCCACATTACTCGATCTCTTGGAACCATTGCTGTAAAAGTAACCCACCACTGGTAAGCATCTTTCTTCCATAATGAAACAACACATTTCATCTATCTTTGGGTGAGAAATTTAATTCATTGAAAACACATTGCATACTTTCCAACCGATATCCGTGTAATAGCCCATTTTCAGTGGTGTCAGAAACTATGATTTTGAGATCACGGTTTCGACGAACGAGTTAGTATTTTATTATTCATTTAATATTTATAGGGTTATATTAGGGTCATAATAAAAATTGGTAAAAAAATTTTAATGTTTAGTTAGTTAATTAATTAAAAAGGATAAAATCGTAAAGGTTGCAAAAGCGGGTTTCTAATAGTTAAATGGGTTAAATGGCCATGGAAATGTAAATTAATGGACTTAGATGGTAAATATACCATATTTATAGTTAGTGGAAAATTATGGACAAGGTTATGATGAAATTTAAGTTAATTAGGTAAGGGTAAATTAGTAATTAATCAAATAAATGAATAAAAAATAATCAAAAAGCTATCATCTTCTCTCTTTTACCTTGTTTCAACTGAAAACTCCATGAAAGGAGAAGCTTAAAGTTTTTACTAGGGTTAGTCAATTGCATGGTATGATATTTTGGCTTGTTTTTAGTAATTTTATGTTTTTGAGTTCGTATTAGCTTAATCTAGCTAGCTCGGGGGTCAATTAGTAAAAATTTTAAAATTTTAGGGACTTTCCATGAATGAATTGAATGTGTTTTGAACTTAGTTGATAGATTATTAAGTTTGGCTGCTAAATAAAAATATTTTATTAAGTGATTTTTAGTGATTTTAATGTTTAGGGATTTATTTGTGAAAATAATAAAATTTCATGAAAATATAGTGAAATGATGATTAAAAATAGACTGTATGTGAACCCTATGAATTTTGGTTAAAGGGTATTTTGGTTAACTTTGGATAGTTCATAAGTTTCAAGTTTAGGGGCTAAATTGCATAAAAGGTAAACATTTGGGGTAATCTTGTAAATTCTCATTTATATTTGTTATAAGTTGAATTAATTTTTTTAAGCTATTTAGAAAATTTAATTGAATGGAATTATTATTTAGATCAAGAAACGAACCAAACGAACGTTAATCGCGGAAAAACCAAAGTAGTGGCATAGTCGTTAGTCTCGTGTTGGAGTTGGTTCTACCAAGGTAAGTTCATATTTAAATTAAAATATTTCATTTGATTTCTAGAAGTGAATTGATATTTATATATGTCTATAAAGTGGTATTTGAATTTGTGAATTTACGGAAAGGAAACTACCGTGATTGAAAGATATGATGGCATTATAATCGAAAATGAAAATACCATAGTTAAGTGACACTATGGAACCATTTTGGAATTGAGTCAGACCATGATTGAAAGATATCATGAAATTATCGAAACAATGAAAAGGTCGAAAAGGATACCATTGAAAAGTTTGAAATGATATCATTGAAATGGTTATTATATCATTGTTCTCAGGTAGGTTATGCGAATAAGAAATTATGAATGTTTAGTTGAGGTTTGAGATCATGGATGTTTATGTAAAGAAATTTATTAAAGAAATTATGTTTTCATGGATTCTAGCTTACTAAGCAAATCGTGCATACCTGTTATGTTTTTCTTGTAGATTTTGTGAAGCCTAGTAGATCGAAAGTCCAAGTCAGAGCCTACACACTATCCATGTATTCTTTGGTAAATGTTTGAGTTGTTTGGATCTTGGTGATGAATGACATGTATTATGACTTTAGGTTGGCTTGTCTGTGTTTTTTATGCTTGATACTTAGTTTGGTGGCATTTTGTGGTCTTGTATATATAAGTTTAGTACCTTGAGTTAGTGAATTAGTTGTAAGTATTTTAGATCTTTGTTTAATGTTAAAGATGATGTATATATGTATATAATTTTTTTGGATGTGAATGGAAAGTTTGAGTAGTTCTAAATATATGCATTATAGTCAGAAAGGAAAATACCATAGTTAAATGATACTATATAACCATTTTGGAATTGAGTAAGACCTTGATTGAAAGATATCATGGCATTCCCAAAACAAGGAAAAGTTTGAAAAGGATACCAATGAAATGGTCGAAAAGGACAACATTGAAAAGGTTGAAAATGATATCATTGAAATGGTTATTATATCAGGTAGGTTATGCAGATAAAAAATTATGAAATGTTTAGTTGAGGTTTGGGATCATGGATGTTTACATAAAGCAATTTATTAAATAAATTATGTTTTCATGAATTTGAGCTTACTAAGAAAATCGTGCTTACCTGTTGTGTTTTTCTTGTAGATTTTGTGAAGCTTAGTAGATCGAAACTCCAAGTTGGAGCATACACACTATCCATGTATTGTTTGGTAGATGTTTAAGTTGTTTGGATCTTGGTTATGAATGACATGTATTAGGACTTTAGGTTGGCTTGTCTATGTTGTTTGTGTTTGATACTTAGTTTGGTGGAATTTTGTTGTCTTGTATATATAAGTTTAGTACCTTGAGTTAGTGAATTAGTTGTAAGTATTTTAGATCTTTGCTTAATGTTAAAGATGATGCATATATGTATATAAATTTTTTGGATGTGAATGGAATGTTTGAGTAGTTCTAAATATGTGCATTTAGGGTGATAAATTGAATTCCAACTACGGTGGATTGACAAATTGATTATGTGATAATTTTGTTCAAGATGAATTTATATATATCATTTGGTTTGATGTTTGATGAGTGTTTGGTTTTTGTTCATTTTTGCTTACAAATTGTGGTGATAATGAGGACACATTGGTTAGGCACCTAGGTTGATTGATTTTTAATATGTTTTGATGTCTTTGAATGTGTTTTAACCATATGAAAGCATCTTGAATTGGTTTGGTTTGGTGCCCAAGCAATTAGGTTTGAATTAGCTTGCATTAGGAGTAATTTTTCGTGCACACGACCTGGGACACGAGCTGTCACACGACCATGTGATCTAAGCTAGTGTGTCACACGGTCTGGGATACAACCATGTGACCCGACATCGAATCAAACACGGTCTAAAACACGACCTGTGACACGACCATGTGAGAGTATTTCGAATGTTACATGGCTTGGCACACGGTTGTGTGAAATCATTTTGAAAGTTACACGGTCTACCACATGGTTGGCCACACAACCATGTCCTTGTGCCATACGATAGTGTGACCCCTACTTTCAAAATTTTGCACTTTTACCATTTTTTTGTTTGAAAATTGTCCCCGAATGTTCCCAAACTATTTTTAGGGCCTCGTAGGCCCGGATTAAATCCCGTAATTATATTTTATGCTATAAATGAAATGTTTATATGAATGTTAGAATTTAAATTGATTAGTTGTTTTGTTTAAACTTAAATTTTGAATTGTATTGTGACACTCCGTAACCCTAATCTGACAAGAGAGATGGGTTTGGGGTATTACAATTCAGCTTTGGCTTGATCATCATTGTGGAATCCTCAGAATTATTGGGCTCCACATTTATAGATATATCTATAGCAAAATTATTTGCAGCAATTGTCGATTTGACAATACTCAATTCAGCCCCAATTAGAGTAGGCTTAGTATTTTCATACATAGTACAAGGAGCAGGAGGTGCAGGAGGCTGCTGATTATTTTGATTATCATCCATCTCCATAGTAATATTCTTTTGCTCTTGATTGTCTATTAAAACATGTTGACCTTGCATTGCTTCTCTCACCTCTCTACGATTTTTGCAAGCAATTCTTTCGATCTTATTATCAAAAACTACTGGTTCAAACGGCTTGCCTCTAGTCACAAACTAAAAGAACCTATAAGAATCAAACAAAAGAAAATTTTAAATGTAAAACTTAAGTTAAAAATATTAAAATTAAAATAAAAAATGGATAAATTAATAGAAATAAAGTTTTCCTAATATTTTAGTCCTCACCAATGGTGCGAAACACTTGTTGTCCACTAAACCAACTAAAAATTTGACTTAGGCAAATGCACCTAACAATTAATAGTATAGCTATGGTGAACAAAGATACCATTCCGACAAAGACTAAAGTTACTAGTAATTTCTGCCTTTCTATTATTTAACCGGTAAATTTGAATGATTGATTGAAAACTAAAATTAACTAAATTAATTGCTAACGAACACGAAAGAGAACAATTCAGGAAAATAATCGAATAATAACCAAGAAGTGAAACAATACCCAAGAAAGAATCCGCCTAGATTTCATCTATCACTATCAATCTAAATTTTGCAATTTCTTTAGTTAGTATATTGATTCGTAGAAATCTCTAAATTATGCTAATATCACTTTTGAGAGTAAAAACATCTGACTCTAGGTTGATTAATTGAAATTTCTTTCTAATTAAAACCTCTATTATCGCATTAACTTGATTTATGGATTCTCCTATTAGATTTGAATCTAATCAGATAGAATTATGTTGTCCTATTTCTAGGATTGCATGCAACTCCACTCAACTAGGCAATGTTAAAGTATGTCCAAAGACCAATCATTAGATGATTGAAATTACATATGTGTTGTACCTTGTTTATTTATTTCAATTTCTTTTTCTGTGGATATAAATAAACTAAATTGTATTAAAGTCCTAAGACAAATATGATTATTCTTAAAAGTTCCTGAGTCAAGTATTATTGTGGACTTGGACAACAATAATGCATTGAGACTGATGTGTACTTGATTGATGATAAAGTGTTGTCGTTGACATAGGGATGCAAAAATCAATACATGACTATGTGTTAAAGAATAACATATTGGATTGACCCACTATGAGTATGTTTATTGGATTAGTATGTAATAGTCACAACATCACTCATAGTGGTAACTATGTATACTGTAACCCCTCAAATCGGGCCTAGACATTATGACCCAACCTAAGCGATCACATAGGCCATAGAAATGGTGAAAACTTTTATTGACTTGGATTCATTTGTCTTTGTAAAATCAAAGTTATTGTTTCTTTCAAAAAATGATGGAAAATCCTTTGTCTTTATTTTGAAAACATCTTAGTTCATGTTCGTTAAATAGAGTTTACAACAACGATTTTATTTAGAAAATACCAGTTCATTCAATCCATAATAGAAATCCAAGCAAATTAACCAATGTTAAAAATAAAATCATAACGTCCATAAAAGTCCCAAAATAAAATATAAGCCCATAATTATGAAAACTATATTTCGAAAGCATCTCCAATGACCGAATCCGAGTCCTAACCACGAGGATTATGATCAAATCTGAGTCCTATCCATGAGGATTATCTGAAACGCACAAGTAGTGTGAGTGAGATTTAAAAGGCTTAGTATGAGATCAATACAAATATATATTTATATACAGATTATTCCATAAAACAATCATGACATGTCAAACATCATAATTTTCATAGATTATAACATTGATACTTATGCATGGACATATCGATGCATATTTAAAAATGATGCACATTTTATAATAGTTCCTACCCATCTCTGCTACACACCACATATTGAGTTATCCAAAACTCATCCATCCGAAACACCATTTGTGGACAAGCCATCACTGATTTGTATATAAACTACAACTAATAACATTTTTATGGACAAGGCACCACTGGTATGCAAATATACTGCCATTGATAAATTTTGTGGACAATCCACCACTGATTTGTAGATATACTGCCACTACTTCCACCTTTCACAATTACCCACCCCATGCATGTGATATGGCAAATTAACTTTTTAGCACATATGAATCACTTTTACATTTGTGCATGTAAACATGCTTTCATAATCATATATCACATGATAATCACTTTTAACATGTTGAACATGCTTTTCATATTAGATCATAGATCTCAATATTTTTAACGTACACATATATAAATCACTCATGTTTAAATCATCACACATATCACATAATCCATACTTCACATATGACGAGGATGAGATCTACATATACATCATAGTCACAATCATAATCACATTAATTATCACGTGTTTTGTAGAATCAATCGGTTAGAGTCACTTACTTGGTATACATCTTGATACATTTTTCAACTCTTGAATATTTATTGTGCTCATGATTTATTATAATTAAGTTATTAATATAATAAAATAACTATATCACATACAAGGAATAGTAATGATCCTACACCTTTTATTGAATATCCGATTTGCCACAATCCTTATTAACGATTTCACTTTGATCTAACTCGTAAGATGAATCTAACACATGAGTAATGTTTATTAGTTAGGATCCTTTGAAAATAATTTATCACTTAAAGATTAATTGCTAATAGTCTTATCAATACTTATCCCACAGTTTTGGACTCTTGAAAAGATGATTTCTTATGCGAACTTAGGGGTCTCCCCTATGATTATCGTTTGGTCCTTCAAATGATACGGAATAGTATTAGTACGATAATAAAAAATTAAAAAAATAAAATAAAATTTTACATTGTCTCTATGACCACTATACCATTTGGCCATGATCTGAAATCACCAAGAGAAGGATTTTACAATCCAAATAACCCACACTTTCAACTTGGTTAAGCTGGGATATACAATGAATCGAGAAAGGAACGAGATCAATGAGTCGAGTGATCTAAAAAAATTGATAGAGTAAAGAAAATATGTAAGTTTAATCAATATGAGAAACGACAAAATAAAGGAGAAAGAAAGGGAAGAAATTCGGTCACTGGTGGCGGCGACGACGAATATGGTGGCAGAGGTCCGGTGACAAAGGAGCAGTGGTTCGATGGTGGTTGGAGAGAAAGAAAATAAAAATAAAAGAGAAAGGTGACCTATGGTGGTGCACGACGGTGATCACCGCAGCGATGGAAGAAGAAAAAGAGAAGGTGAGGCAGCAACGAAGCATGGTGAAAAATGGTGAAGGGTTTGGTCACGGTAGAGGAAAAGAAAAAGATTAAAAGAAAGGGTGGTGGTTATTTTGCAAAATGGATGAGAAAAGAAATGAAAAAGAAAGAAAATAGGAGCAAGAGGGAGGTAGAGATGACAAAGGGGTGGTGAGAGCTTGTCAACCATGAATAGGTTCAATGAACCTCAACTAAAGGCAAGGTAAGAAGTTTTGGCAAGAAGAGGGAGAGATGGAGTGAAAAAGGGGATCACGCTCCCTCAAATTAAGGTAAGTTTGACCTTGGAGGAAAAGAATCCTCCTATTTATGGTGAAAATGGGGTAGACAGCAAGCACTAAAAGTACATGGAAAAGTGTCTAAAAATTAAATAAAAGGAGTGTGAACATGGGGGCTTGAACTTAGGACCACTAGGATAGCTAAGGAGTTATTAAACCATTAGACTACACACTTCCTTGTTCTCAAACTTGCGCAAATAATAATAAAAATATAAGATGTTACATATATGATCCTCAGACTTGAGATCATCGTTATCCTAACATCGTGAGTCACATATTTTGATATAGTCAAACTTCTTCCATAACAAGTTTTATTGAGAAGACTAATGTTGAATATGCCACAATCTATGTAGTGGGATATGGTTGATCAATATAGCATTTGTCCCTCATACATAATTGGAGCAATATCTTAGGTCACTTGATTGAGTGAGACTGGAAATGCATGGTCATGCTCAAATAAGTTGATATGGGATATCATACTTATTTGTTTATTGTAGTCTACTCGAGATATAAAGAAACTAGATATTGGAGTTTGCAAGTGTGACTGTTCCATTTCTAGATATAAAGGAGAAAAGGATGTAATACATGAAAGGTTTATCACAAAAAGGTTATGTCGAGTTACGACTTCTTGTAACTTAGGTAGCAATGATGCATTTCTAGATGCCTTTCATTGATTATATTATTAGAAATGTTCTAGTATTACTACTAACATTACAAGAATCTACAGGGTCACACACTATAGTTAAAGTAAACAAAATCCAAAAACAGTTGGTACTGTGTTTAGTTGTCTTATGAATTAGATTAATTATTGAATTACTTTAATTTGACAGTTAAATAGTAAATGGATTAAATTTATAAGCTTGTTGTACACAAATAGAGGACATAGTTAAAATTAATATATGAATTTGATTCATATAAAATTTTAACGAATATAGATTACTTGAATTTATTATAATAAATTATTATAATTATGATTTCAGTTAAACATTGAAACATTATTGTTATAATTATTATTGGAAAGAATATAACATTTTTAATGTTTTCCATATGTTCTCTGTAGGATTATTTCGTTTTCAATATATGGATACCAAAAATCTCAAATTACGGTTAAAGTGTTTTTAAAAAGAAAATAAGAAAAAGGTCTAGCAGCCGTTTTGGGAGATTTTCTCTAGAAAAGTTCTCGGAGATTTTTTGTTGTTCGTTTTAATACCAGGTGGACTACGCAGAGGCTGAGACATTTTCACTGTGGCTTGTAATCGACATTGAATCAACAACATCCTTTCATTTTTTCAGTTAAGAAGGTATATCTTCAACATTATTTGATCCCGTTTCGTTCCTCGTATATGGATCCATGGCTGAGGATCGTCAGAATATTTTTTCACTGCGCCACGAGGCGTACTGGTGGTCCCAACAAGATCTACTCTTAAACAAAGTCTATTCCTCTTCTAATTTAAGCACACCAAACATAGATCAATAGTCTACAAATACTAAACCAAGAATTAAACACACATAATTGAGAATAAGAAACTAAGTATTTATTGCGTAAATAAAAATCAAACGACAAAATTCATCACAAGGTTCATCTGCCCTAGGTATTTAGAAAATTAGTTCATGCTTGAAAATAAAAACATCCTAGAGACAGTATATCCAAAAGAAATAAAGAAACTCTTTATAATCTCCTGAGAAATCAATTGAGATTATTCACTCTTGAAGGAAATTTGCTTTAGAATAGACTTTAATGGTGTTTTTCGAGTTGTTTTCTTGAGTATTCTATGACAACTCTCTCATATATTCTTATTTTTCTCATATATAAATCTTAAAATACCCGAAAAACCTAAAAATTATGGTTTACTGTAGTTCAGAATGTCAATTCGCGAAATCGACATGGCCTTTCACATGGTCATGTGGTAGCCCGTGTGGCTCACACGACTGTGTGGCTAGGCCATGTGGAAGGGGTCAGCCTATGTGGCTCTTGTACCTCACTCCAATTTTTTGTTTTTCAGTTGTTTTTCGTTCCTTTTTCTCCCAAATGCCTTAATATGTATAAAAACATGAATTTAAAGGATTAGGAACATAAAATTGACCATTAAAAATCAAATAATCTCCTAAAATATCATTTAGAATTGGATTAAAACATGTTAATTTTAGCACTTGTCATTGTACCATCTCTAGATTTGGCAATGCATAGTCCCTTAGGGTTCTTTCGTTGCATGTCATAGGTACGTTTGTGGGTAGCTGTGGTGGTCGTGGTAGGTCTCTTGGGTTAGCTTCGTTAATTTCTTCGAATAGCAAGTTCTCGTGTGGTGGATTGCCTAAAGTAGGTGGTTGATTATGCATCTATTGTTGCTGTCGATGGTTCCTACATATTAGTCTTTCTAGATCAGTGGTCGGCTTTATAGGTGTTCCCTTACTACGAGTCATACACTAAAACCACAAAGCAAAATAAAAGTGGTAGTAAAAATAAAAAATAATCGTATCTATAATTTAGACATTTCCTAATTTATTTTATTGACCGTAAAAATTTAAATTAATCTAGTAGTGTTGCCTCCCCAGCAATGACGCCAACAACTTGACTACCTTCGAACATACCAACGTCAAGAGTGTGAATACTGCAACTAAAAGATATGGAATTGAGGCGGTGCTCGCAAGTATACGGGTCAGGTTGTAATATAGTTACAACAAAACAGGTAAGTACTCCTTGGATTGTACCCAAGAGAGGCGAGTGCTAAATTAATGTCAACCTAAACACAAATAGAAGTAATTAGTAGTTTAAATAAATTATAGTATGATAAAACATAAAAGAAAAATTTTGGGGTTTTATAAATAATGAAATAAAAAAAAAGGACAGTAAACTTCGGAAATATAAATTCTAACTTAATCAAATATAAGTATGGATGATTAGCTTGCTTTGGTGATCATAACTAATTCCTATTTTGGGTTTCTACTCAATCAACTAGTCGCTACCCTAGCAGGATCTCTTGACCTTCCACTGAACTAATAAGTTGGAAAGAACTACTTATCTCACGACCTCACAATCCAGACCGACTTGAGGCTAAGGTGTTGACATATAGGTCATACCAATTTTGGGTTAATTCCCACCTAAATGACTTCCTAGGGCCATCAAGCCTAGGGTTTAAGTTCTTCTTCTCCCAAACAATTGATATGCTGAGAAAACCATACATAGCAATTAATTACTCACACCTTCACTCAGTAATCTCCCATAAAAGGATTAGTTCCTTATTGATATCATGAACACAATAATCTTGATAATAAGGATAAACATGAATAATAAATCAAGAGAAAGGTTTAAGAGAATCCTATATTGTATTGATTGAAGTGCAGAATCCACAAGAGTTTGATCACAATTACAACTCACGTTCTCCGCCAAGCACGAAATAGAAAAAGAACTAAAATAAACCTAAAGCCTAAAAGAAAGGAAAAACTAAAGACTATATTTACAAAGAAAAACTTAGAATGTAAAAAGTTGTCTTTCAATAAGTGTTTTAAGAACCTATTTATAGAGTTAGATTGTTGTCATCCTTAGCCCTAGGTCAGCTGACGTTCTCATGTTTAAATTCCATTGTGCGGACCAAAATGCCCCTGGCTTATAAGTGTTTCCCATACAGGACTAATGTCACAACACCCTAGTCCTTGTGTCGCAACATCAAAAGAAGTATGTATGCTTTAGGGTAGCTTCAGGGGTGTGTCGCGACATCCCTTGGCTATGTCACGACACCCAAGGCAGTATATCAATCCTGGCATTCTGCTCCCTATGTTGCGATACAAAACTCCCCGTGCTACAACACAGAGACTTGCTTTGAGTTCCTATGCCATTGAATGGTCTCCTGCACACTTACTAAGTATGCTAGCTCACCTTTAGGCCTCAATCGGGCCCTAAGGTTAGGCGTGAGTATTCGATTGAGTCAAAATTTTCAAGTTAGTTGAGTTGAGGAATTCTATTTTAGCAACTGAACTCAATTTTAATCTTTTTTAAATCGAGTAAAAAATTTTTGAGTCAAGTTGAGTTGAGTTAACAGATCCTATTATTTATACTCAATGTTATGTTTACATGGATCGATTATTTAACTAATAGACGAAGTACAAGATTATTTAACTACATAAACAATATAATGATTTTGTCTTTTAACTTAATGGGTAAATATTTATCAAAACAACGTACTTTTGCCTTTTAATTAATGATTTTGACTTTTAACTTTAAAAAAGTAAACATTTATCAAAATGGCGTAGTTTTGCCTTTTCTTATTTAGATTTTCGGATAACGCGAATTGTGTAATTCATATTCAAGTTAAACTGAAAAACTTATTTTTTCATTTGAGATGATCCGAATAACTTGATTAACTCAAATAACTCGAACTATTTAATTCAAAATTTGAATTTTTTTATTGAGTTTTTCGGATCGGATCAGATTTTTCTCACCCCTACCTAAGGTCAATAAAAGACTCAAAATGCATTTTTTATTGAATTTAACTAAACTAAGAAAATATAAATAAAACATACTAAAAATTTCTCATATTCAACCACTTCAAGTACGAAAACTAGTTTAATCTGCTACATCGAATTGCGATAGATCACTATCATATCTGTCGCCTCACAGTCATGTGACTCCCTAACGGCATATACCACGCTGGACCTCCAGTCTCAGTCTGTGCAACTACAGTATAAGCAATGGTCATCTATCCACTTAGTCGACCATTACCTTCAAGATCACGGCTTCGACCTCAAATAGATTTGGGTGTAGAACTCTGTGTTTGGGACACTTCAACCCTCTTTGGACAATCCCACAATAGATGGCCCTTCAAACCACATCAGAAACAAGCTCCAGTGTACTTCCAGCACTCTCTTTGATGCCTACAATTATAGTGCTTGCAAGGAAGCCATTTGAAACCTCTTGTCAAATCTCTAGCATTGACTGCAACACTACTTTATTGCTTGGACTAACCCAATCAAAATCCCCGTCTAGTACTCCTACCCGAACTCTGTGGCTCATGACCTCTCTTCGTCAGTCACCTTAATGCACTAGACTTATTAGAGCCCTTCTTTCTGAACTAAGTAGCAACTGGTCTCGATGGCTCTTTTAGTGTTTTCCTCTACTACCTTAGCCTTCTTGACCATTTCATTGAAGGCTTTAGCTCCATGTGCTACTAAATAAAAACGGATGTCATGATTTAATCCAAACTAAAATCTCTTGTAGCAATCTCTCTCAAAGTAGACTAACTCGGAGGAGTACTAACTGAGCTTCAGAAATTCCAACTCATATTTTGCCATTTTCATAGTACCTTGCACCAAATCCAGGAATTCCCTCTTCCTAGCGTTTGTATACTGCAGTTCCCTTCTTAACTGTGCACCACCATCGATGTGTTTCACCGTTTAACAGGGATACGGTGCAACCTAGCTTCTCTTCATTCGAGCAATCCATCTATTCCAGGATTCTCACTACACTCTCCAACCAATACTCAGTATGGTCGAATCAACTCCCTTAGCCCTTTGGAATTCTTGTCCAACCAGAGCACATAGACATTCGAGAGGTAGTCCCTGGCGTGTAGGTGTAGGATTACCACCCGCAATCTATTGAAAGGCTTTTATTATAGCTTGTACTAAAGGCTCTACACCTGCCTCTGGTTTTGCCTAGCCAGGAGGAGAAGGTACCTCAAGTGCATTCGTATTTTCTCTCCTACGTCTATGAGGCATATTGATTATACTATAACATTAAATAAAACAAACAATATAAATGTGTGAGAAATGGAAAATGACCCAAGGAAATTCTAGCAAAGATAATCATTTTAATAAATGTCAATGTTTACCCATTCCTACCCCAAAACAAGCAATTCACACAAGGGTATTTTTATCCTCAGTTTGAAAATTCTCTTTTTTATTTCAAAATCATTCTAATTTTCAAAATTTCCATACCCAAGAGTTTTCGAACCTGAGTCTGATACCATCAAATGTGATACTTCAAACCGGACCGGGGCGAATTGACCTGAATCTGGAACGTCATGTTAGCCACTTATGCGACTCTTCTTACCAATCACTAAACACACCATAAAGAAACCAATCACACCAACCAAATACATGCTTAATCAATTAATTTTAACATACAGGGCCTAAAACATGCTTCCTATATTGTAATACAACAAAATATAATCAGGGGTAAAATCATAATTTTACAAAACATAGGCTAAATACTTATAATTCACAAAATCAAATCAACAAGTGCCTTGGGTATTTTATTTTAAATCATATTTGAAAATTTCATATCAAAACGATAATTAAAACCCATCTTATTTCTAAACAAAGTTTAAGGACTAAAATGTAAATTTTATGAAATATCCAAACCCTACCCTTTTTAAGAGATTGAAGGTAACATTGTGAAATTAATAGTTTATAACCTTGTCTTGTAAATTTTCAAAATGTTTTGTGGTGTTTAAGGCCTCCAATTTAATTGTATTAAAATCAGGACATATTTGTAAATATAACAAAACATGCATAGTTCACTCAATATCCACGTCGAGATGACGTGAAAAATCTCATCACGACGTTGCATGAAAGGGTTTACTAGTCCTGTTGATGCTATAATAACATCCCAACGACGGGTCCTCATCGCAACGTCATTGAGGCTCGTTACGATGTCTAAGTGCAATATTTTGCAGAAAAGTTACAGCATAAGTATATGCCACTTTGACACTCAAGTACAAATACCTTTATATGATTTCATGCAAAAATACCTATTCTAACATGTCATAAGACATGCATAGATCATATAAATTATGCTCAATCACCCAATATTAGACAATAACATGCTTTGGCATCCAAACTAATCACCTATATTGACATGACTTTCTAAAGTTCAAAATCCATTACTCAACATACCAAATTTGCATATAAGACAATTTAAAGTGCATTATAGGTACATACCTTGCCATTTGTTTACTTTTCATCTATTAAAGTAGTCAACAAGTCAGTTAAACATTTTAAATCACAATTCATTAGGGCACATGCATGCTAACCAATACACAACCTAGTCAACCATCTGGCATACATCATACAACAATTCAAGCAAATAAAACATCCACAAACTAGTTATAAAAATCCCTAAACAATCCATGGAAAGTCCATTTACAAACCAAAACAAAACTAAAGTCTAGTCCCTAAATATAATCTCACATTGTCATCCCTTATTTCCTATTAAAACCATCTCACATGCACAAAGGAGTTTCTTTGCCTTAGGATCACAAGCTTGCTCACTTCACCACTCCACTCAATCTATTTATATGCAGAAGTAAACACAAAGGAGTGTGAGCTTAAAAAAGCTCAGTGAGTGCTCAAAATGCTACACCAAACCTCAAATACAAGAGTTAAAAGCAAGCATGCTAAAGGAATTTATCACTTAGCATCTTTAAATAACAT